>NW_027156334.1:0-719 GCF_002600585.1 Cystoisospora suis | reverse complement strand
TACAGCTATACATCTATACATCTCTGCGCTTCTGAAATAAGTGGAGGAAAACACCCGTAGTTCAAGTTCGAGAAGGACGTTATCAGAACGATCACGACATCGACTGGAGAGGATAAATCGACTGTGGGGCTATCTGTCTATCTGTAGACACATAGATAGACTCATCCTGTCTATCCCGTGAATACCCTTCTGGCTAGCTACAGTGTTTGACTAGTTAGCGTAACCGAATGCATAGGGATCTACCAGCAAGCCATTCACTTCGACTTCTTATACAGAAGAGGAAGAAAATAAAGCTCATATAGGGGAGGGACATCACGAGAAACACTCTGAGCTTGTTGTGTAAGAAGCGATCTAAGAAAGAAAGAAAGAATGCTTCGGAAAGAGGATGAATGATGGCCTAGTCAAGGAGGGAGAGATGAAGACCTCCCAAAGAGAAGGACTGACTGTGCCCTTCAGAAAAAAGAACTTCCCCACTTGAAGAGGGGGCCGTAAAGACATTGCATGTACATACATACATATGTATATCACTATACACATAAGTACGAAAGAGAGTTTTACCGTATCTCCAGTCGATGCTATCTACTGTTTTGTATGCCTTCTACTTACCCATAGAACATTTGAACCTTCTTCTACCATCCCATAATCTCCTGAACTCTCATCTCCCTCCCCTCCCCCTCCACCTTCTTCTCCCCGATCTCCATTGTGTCTTTTCCTCTCTT
>NW_027156333.1:0-291 GCF_002600585.1 Cystoisospora suis | reverse complement strand
TACGCTGGTTGCTCGCGGAGCGGACCTCCTGCGACGGCGAAAGAGACGCGGTGCGCAGGCAACCTGCTGGGGGAGAACCAGTTATTCTGCTACTGGGAAAAGATTACTGTTTCTAGGAAAACAGTGCTAGCAGTTGCTCAACTCTGATAGAAGAGCTGAGCTGTACACTCTCGTGGGAGCCAGTGATTTTCTGGAGCATGCGTGGAGCTCCGAACGTCCCAGCCTCACGGAGTGCCGACTCTGTGCGTATGTGTAATAATGTTGTCGAGCGACGAGCGATAAAGCTGACGC
>NW_027156332.1:5019-5238 GCF_002600585.1 Cystoisospora suis | reverse complement strand
GATAGATAGGTTAAAGATAGATTAAAGATAGATAGATTAAAGATAGATTAAAGATAGATAGATAGATTAAAGATAGATAGATTAAAGATAGATAGATTAAAGATAGATAGATAGATTAAAGATAGATAGATAGATTAAAGATAGATAGATAGATTAAAGATAGATAGATAGATAGATTAAAGATAGATAGATAGATTAAAGATAGATAGATAGATAGAT
>NW_027156332.1:3016-4597 GCF_002600585.1 Cystoisospora suis | reverse complement strand
AAAGATAGATAGATAGGTTAGAGATAGATAGATAGGCTAAAGATAAGGAATGTGGAGGACAAAAGAGATAGAAATGCAAGAAGGCTCTTGCCTAGCTAAAGAAACTGCTTGATACACAAAGATAGAAAACATAAGAGAGAAAGAAAGATGTGAAGAGATAAAGGAATGAAGAAGAAGAAGAAAAGTTAACGAAACAGCAGCAAAGCGGGGAAAAGCAAGAAAGAGAAAAGACCAAAGAAGCAATCTAGGAACGAAGTTCTATCCACTACCTTATACATACAGACATACAGATTACATGTATATATATATATATATATATGCGAGTGTGTAGTATGTACATCTTGATGTATGCACTTGGAGAGAAGAGAAGAAGAAAGGTTCGAAAAGAGAGACAGACAGAAAGAAAACGAAGAGAAGAGACGGGAAGATGAAAGAAGAAGGGAGGAGGAGTAGTAAAGGTGATAAGAACGACGCCAATACAGAGAAGTATCGAAACAAGATAGAGAGCTAGACGGAGAGATAGAAGTGAAGAAAGAATGAGAGATAAAGATAGACAAGAAGAGAATAGAGAGAAGCGGTGGAATGTGTATGCATGTCTTTTTAGATAGAGAAATAAGATATGCTAAGAAGGCAAAGAAGAGAAAGAAGAAGATATACTTTCTTCACATGAAGATAGAAAAGACAGAAGGCAAGTCTAGAGAGCCACGACCATCTTCATAGACGCAAATCCACATTGTCTCTATTCTTCCTTTCTTTCTCTTTCTTCCTTTTCCACTCTCTCGCACATTTCCCATATAGACATAAAGTACATACACAGAGGTATACTTATATACATATATAAAATATATAGGTATACATATAAATATATACAGACAGGCCTAACGCCGTGGAGATTACACATTCATGATATAGACAGATATAGAGAGATATACATATAGAGGGAGTTAAATAGATAGATAGGTAGGACAGAGTGAAGACGAATAGACTTAAGATAGACAGATTGGAGATAGAGAGATAGACAGATACATAGATATGGGTGGATTGACTCCTTCGTATACACATATATATACAAATATATATATATATATATACGTACCAGGAGATGAGACATCTTGAAGAGGAGGAGGAAGAGAAAGAAGAGGAAGAAGAAAAACGCCTGGAGTTGTGAAGAAAGAAAGGATTTCTTTCTCTTTCTTCTTTGACCGTCGACTGAGAACCCAACTGTTACGTAAAGAAGAGGAAGAAGGAGAAGAAAAGAGAAAGGACGTCCTATGTATCCTCCTACTATGCGATAGATAGACTAAAGATAGATAGATAGATAGACTAAAGATAGATAGATAGATAGACTAAAGATAGATAGATAGACTAAAGATAGATAGATAGATAGATAGATAGACTAATGATAGATAGATAGATAGATAGACTAATGATAGATAGATAGATAGATAATGATAGATAGATAGATAGATAGATAGACTAAAGATAGATAGATAGATAGACTAAAGATAGATAGATAGATAGATAGACTAAAGATAGATAGATAGATTAAAGATAGACAGATAGACTAATGATAGATAGACT
>NW_027156332.1:2622-2951 GCF_002600585.1 Cystoisospora suis | reverse complement strand
GAGACAGAAGGAGAGAGAAAGAACGAATGGGGGAGAAGAACAAAAAAAAAAAAAAACCTCCAAAGGAAAAGCAGAAGGAAGAAGAAGAAAAGCGGGGATAAAGCGGAAGTAACTGAAGAAGAGAAAGAAGAGGAGAANNAGCTAGATAGACTAAAGATAGATAGATAGACTAAAGATAGATAGATCGATAGATAGATAGACTAACAATAGATAGATAGATAGATCAGAGCTAGATGAATAGATAGATAGACTAAGGATAGATAGATAGACTAAAGATAGATCGATAGATGGATAGACTAAAGATAGATAGGTAGATAGACTAAAGATAG
>NW_027156332.1:513-2367 GCF_002600585.1 Cystoisospora suis | reverse complement strand
AGATAGAAGATAGATAGATAGACAGATAGATAGATGTCTATGTATCTATATATGTAGCGAGAGAGAGAGAGTTTCATCCAGGAGAAGAAATCAAAGCAAAGACTATTTCTTTCCTTCTTTCTCACTTTTTCCTTCTTTTTCTTCTTCTTTCGTGTTGTGTGGAGGTGGGATGTCTACGACGGCGAATTCTCCTGTGACCGACGACTGTCTGGAGGAGGATGAGGTAGGCCAAGATCAGTCCTTTCACGACGGAAGCAAGAATAAGAAGAAGAATAAGAAGAAGCCTCACTGTCATTCAGAGGGAAGAGATGACGAAGAGGGAGAGAAGAAGGATCTAAAGATCAAGAAGAATTTTATTTCTTCTTCTTTACAGCAGCAGGGAGGAAATTATCAGAGTCCACCCCTCTATCGCTTAGATCAAGATGAAGAGGAAGAGGAAGTCTTTGGGATAGGAGGAGAAGAAGAAGAGGATGAGACAGAAGGAAATCGACCCGATCAAGGCCAAGAAGAAGAAGAAGGGAATCTCGTGATGCTCTCTACAGACAAAAAGAGTAAGAAGAACTACAAGAAGAGTCAAGATACACCCCAGACGAACCACATGCACAGGAGAGACGAAGAAGAGGAAGAAGAACGAAGGACACTTGCGGATGCAGGTGTGAAAGTTTAAAAGAGAGAGGAGTAGAGGAATAAAATAGAAGAAGAGGGGAGAGGGAGAAGAAAAAAGAAGAAGAAGAAAGAAGATGGATAGAGAGAGAGAGATAGAGTTTGCGGGGAGAGAGAGTCTCTTTCTTCTTATATGAAGGGACGAGAATGTTTTCGAAGAAGAATACTAATCATAATGAAAGCCTTGAAAGAGAAAGATGATAGATAAGAATGGTAAAGAAATCTTTTCTTTTGCTTCTTTGGGCCTGAAAAGTTCCTTCATTTCCTCTGCTGGAACAGACTTACCTATTTCTCAAAAATGAAGAAGAATAAGACCATAAATCGTTCATCTTCTGGATTCCCTCTGCTGTCGTCGGGGATTCTTTTCTCTTATCCGCTTTCTTTCCTCTCTCTCTTTCTCTGTCTACATGACCTGCTGTATCTACACATCATCTAGAAGGCATTCATGGATATCTTCTTCTCTTTCAAGTGTAGCAGATACGCTGTGATCTATGCTCCAGATTCATAGAGAAACAAAAAGAGAGGGGGGTGAGAGACTGAGAGAAGGATGCGAAGGACACCTATCTATCTATCTATCTATCCATCTATCTATCTATCTGTTTGCTTTCTTGCATATCTACTCACCTATCTATCTGTCGATTTCTTTCTATGTGTGGCTCCCTTTGTTGGACCTTTCTCTCCTAGCCACCCGTATAGGAAAGACGTAACTCCTCGCGTCTCTCTCTCTGTCTCTCTGTATACATATATGTTTATCTGTATCTATAGCTCTATGTGCGTATGTATTATATATTCACATACACGCATGAGGATATATATATATCTACATATACATCCAGTGGTATATATATATATATGTACCACTGGATGTATGTGGAGATCCTCGAAGAAAATCCTTATGTCTACTCTCTTCAGTAGAAAGAGAAAGAGAAAGAGAGAGAAAGGAAGGGAGTGTGTGTTTGAAGGAATATCTGTTTAATGTGAAGACAGGGGGGGGAAGGGGGGGGATTTTTCCCTTTCTTTCCTTCATAAGTTAGTGCCCTGTAAGTATAGCAGTCTAATCGATCATCTTTTTCTTTTTTCTGTACCTCTCATAAATCTCTTCTTTCTGTGTATCGTCTCAGTTCGCTCTCTTTAATTTTTTCCCTTAGCTTCTTCTTTCTTTCGTTCTCTCTTTCTTTCTTTTTTTTCTCT
>NW_027156332.1:0-346 GCF_002600585.1 Cystoisospora suis | reverse complement strand
TGTCGTTGTAGCGGAAGAGAAGATAGAATGAAAGATAGAGATATATATGATAGAGAGCTAAAGAGGAGAAAGACTTTTCATTAAAATAATTACGAAACTAAAGAAAATTCAAACAACGGGCGGTAGTTAGAGGAGGTAATAGAAGCATTCCTTTTGTCGAGGGCTACTGTCTTTCTACTTCATACTCCATCGTTGCAGTGTATGTACAGATGGATCGACTGCTGTATGTACACCGCGCTAAAAAAGGGTTGTGTATCAGAATACTAGTCGAAACCATTCTCACCTCATTACTTCCTAACTCATCACACGAAAACAAAAGAAGGCGCCTATCTATCTTTAATCTATC
>NW_027156331.1:0-368 GCF_002600585.1 Cystoisospora suis | reverse complement strand
ACTCTTCTAGGAACACGTTCTGCATGAGCCTCTGAAATGTCGACGGGGCACCGGACAATCCGAACGGCATGACACGAAACTGGAACGTGCCATACCTGGTTCGAAACGACGTTTTCCATTGATCTTCCTCGGCGATCTCCACCTGGTGGTATCCTGCTTGCAAGTCCAGCTTGGAGTACCACTTCGCTCGTCCCAACCTGTTGATCAGGTCGTGGATTCTCGGTATCGGGTACTCGTCCTTGATCGTGATACCGTTTAACGCTCTGTAATCGATCACCAGCCTCCAAGAGCCGTCTTTCTTTCCTACGAAGAAAACTGGGGCTGCTATTGGTGATTGTGATGGTGCTATGAAGCCCTTCTCCAGTAAT
>NW_027156330.1:137-20755 GCF_002600585.1 Cystoisospora suis | reverse complement strand
ACTTTTACCCCTAGACTCACCAGGAAGATGAGGATGGAAATGCCTTTCTTCTCCTGCTGCATTGGAGTGAGTATACTCAAGCAATTGCTCTCTAAAGGCAACGGCGCTTGTCACAGAAGAAGATCGATTAGATGCCCCACATGTCGTACTTCGTCTCTTTCCGCTCGATCGAAGATGAGTCTCTCCTCCTTCTTCTCCTAGAGATCCTTCCCCTGCTGTCTGAGCCGCCCCCCCATCATCTCCTCGAGTTGTATTAGATGGCAAAGAACAAGCGCGATGTGGGAGAGAAGGGATCGCTCTCTCATGGCAGGTGACCTCTTCGCCGTCTCTCTCTTGTTCTCTCACTTCTTCTTCTGCTTCTTTGTCACCTGGTCTACTGGGAGAGGATGGAATCTTTTGCGATGAATGGAATTCAAAGATTCCTCCTGTTAAAGGAGATGCAGAAGAAGAAGCGAGGGACGTCTCTCCTCCTTCGGGAGCTGTGAGATTCATTCTGTAGTAATGATGGGTTGGAGGAGTTGACTTTAAGATACCTCCTCCTCTTCCTACCCCCCCCCCTACTGCCCCCGCTCTACCGGTGGTACCTTCACGAGGAGGATAAACTGCATGCAAACCTGCACAAGAAGAAGAGGATGAAGAAGAAGAAGCCGCTGTAGAAGAAGAGGAAGAAGAAGAACAAGAATTACCACGAGATCTTTGCCCGGGTGTCCCTCCCTCTCCTTTGATCTCTTCTTCTTTCCTATCTCCTGTAGATGTCTGTCGTCCATCTTCTTCTTTATAAGGAGCAGAAGCAGAAGGAGAAAGATCTTCTTCTTTCTCATGGGTGATCGAGCTATGACGTGACGTTCTTAAGGAATGGATCAAAGGAGGCCTTATAGAGAATCTCGATGTAAAACTTGCTGATTCTTTCGGAGCATGCTGTGGATGACCTGGGCCACCCCCCCCTGCAACCCCTACAGGGACAGGCTGAGTATGACGTCTCTCGCCACCTTCTAGACAAGACGCACGCCGAGCTTCTTCTGCTCGCCCTGTAATAGAATTTCTCTGGTAAAGAGAAAGCGGCGTATCAAAGAAAGGTCGATTCGGGACTCTCCCAGGAGTTGCCGAGCCTTCACGCTTTTTGAAGAAGAAGAGACAGAAAATAAAGGAGAACAAAGCATACGAAAACAGCCAAATGAGAGACACGCGACAGAGAAAGAAAGAGAAAAGAGAGATTAGACCCATCCATCAGACTCCCATCGAAACAACGAGATGAAGAGCTGTCTGTCCACCTCTATCTATCTCTGTCTCTTCTATAGAAGAGAGTCATGTACGTTTTGTGTGATAGAAATGCATGCATGCTACTAGCTATCTCGGGAGCAAACGGGATGACCCCGCAGTTCTCCCACGAGACTCCTCGAGCTAAGGAGTCTGTAGAAATGAAGAGATATAAGGAATGATAGACATACAGACAAAACAATAGGCGACTGCCGAAAATGAAAGGATGAAGAAAGATACCTGCTTTGGCCTCTGATCTTCCATCAAGATAGACTCTATCTATACATACTAGGTGTATGTAGACGATAGTTGAAAGAGAGAAGTATAACGGTGTTGAGAGATGTCCGGAAGGAAGAGAAACCAAGTGTAGAGGGGAGAGAGGAAAGGCGAGCATAGGACTTCATTGAAGATAGATTTCTCGAAGATCATTCTCTCTCTCTCTTTCTCACTCTTGGCGAGCGAGTTCTCCTTTCTTAACAGAAGAGAGGAGATAAGCACATAAACGGGCGGGGCCCGTAGATCACAGCAATATGAAAGAGAGGTGACACCTCACATGTAGGTCGGTTTCCATCTAACGGCCATCAAGCCTTAAAGAGATTCTTCGTTGGATATACAAGTAAAGAAGCGACAAGACAGAGACAGGGTGAGAATCTGCTTTCTGAATGAGAAACCTATTGATCATGTGGAGAGAACAGGAGGAAAGAACGCTGGAAAAGATGCCTCATTCGAGTGAATAAGAAAGTAACAACTCCAAACTAGACAACCATACTCTTTATCTATCTATCTATCTTCAATCAATCTATCTCTCTTCAGTCAACGTATCTCTCTCTATATACATATATATATAAACAAATATATATTCCTCTTGATATGTCTATGTATCTCGCATGTATAGAGAAGACCGAGGGTGACAGCTTACTTTTCGTAGATGGCCCTTTTCGACTTCTTTTTCCTCCCAGGCCTCTCGTGAGACGGGGGGAGCCTCTCGATATTCGAAGCTATCTTCACAGTCATTAAGAAGCGCTTCAAGTTTGCCTTGATTGTGAAGTCTTTCTAGATCTGCCCAGCCACCCACACGATAGTTGTTAAAGAAGATCTGGGGTAGAGAGAAGCTATTACAGAGTTGAAGAAGCTCCGCTCGTCTCTCAGGATAATCGGTTAAAGAAATCTCAACCAGTCGCCACTTGCCTGACTCCTCTTCTACAGACGGCGGGAGACCCCCTAAGAGAGATCCATGAGGCAGAGAAGAAAAGGCAAGAGGAGTGCTGCCATGGTGACGGAAAGCATCCGAAAGGACTTGAGATGGCTGTGAAGAAGAACCCGAGCTGGACGAGATTCTTCGCGTCATAGAGCTACTAGGGAGCCCGGATGGAGAGGTAAGGTTGTCAACCCCCCCTCTTAAACTCAAGCGCTTAGTTGGCGAATAGGTGGGTGGGCCTACGGCTGAGCCCCGGTGAGATGCCACAGGGCTTGTAGAGCTCCAGAAGGTTCCTTCGCCTTGGACTCTTACAAGTAGTTCTGATAAGAGAGACTTTGCCTTAGTACAGAAAGGGCACTGCGCCACTGTGAAAACGGTGATTTGGTTCGACATTTTGATGGACGGTAGGAAGGAGAAGAGAGAAGACAGATGGGGGGTATGCTAGAGGAACCCCAATAGCGAGAGAGGAAAGGAGCGGGGGGTGGGTGCAGAGACAGAAAGAAAGAGGAGAGCGAATTGTAGAGAGGATGACTAGGAAAGAGAGGAGTGATGGGAAATCGAGAGAGGAAAGCAAAGATGATGGAAGAATCACAAGAAGGCAGACGAAGAAAGAAAACTATGACAACGGCAAGCTGCTGCACGAAAAGAGCACTCGTGACGGATAGAACGACAGAGACCAAGGAGGGAAAGGGACGGGTGTAGATGCGAGGAGGTTCCCTATCGCTACCTCATCGGCAAGACAGAAACAAGCATGAGAAAAGAAGGAAGAGAAGAGAAAAAGAATACGGGAGGGATCGGCCATTTCTCCGCAAACTAGTCGTCTTGAACACCTGCACAAACCCGCAAGGGTCGCGCAGAAGCGCGACTACCAACGATGGTAAGAAAAGTGCTGGCGAACATTGCCGGCGAGCAACTTGAGGAAAGTGTTGGACTATGCGAAGAAATGAGTTGAGGGTGGTGCATGTGTACAGAAGAACGCAATCCCAGAAAAAGAGAGACAGTGGCTTGCAGGGCCAGCTGGGTCCGTCCGAGAGCCAAGCCTTTCCCGAGACGGCTTGATGCACAACGACAAGCAGCCCGGAATGAGCGCCTTTCGACAGAAAGTAGAATCTTCTCCGACTGGCACCCTGAGTTACAACCATTTGCCAACTACAAGGAACGAACACAAAGAAAACAATTCAGAGAGGGTATCAAGCGCGCGGGGCAACGTCGCTGAAATCTAAGTGTGCTCGAAAAGCCGAGTCAATGCAGCCAAGTCTTGCAGTGTACATACACTCTAGTCCTACCCGCCTGCTTCTGTTGTGTAGCAGGGCATCGCTTGTTCTTCCGCCTGAACTTCGAGGCCGACTTTGGTGTTCGCATCCATCCTGCGACGTGGGAAATCCCGCCTCTAGGGAGGCTGACAGCCCAAAATTGGCATCTCCGGGACACGAAGCGGACAGGACGTCCTCTGCATGTGACTGACCCGCCGGCTGAGAATAAGAAGCTTTCCCCTTTGTTACATGCACGGAAGTAGATTCTGTGCCTCTCTAGCTGAATGTTTTTCTCCCCTTTCCCTGCCAAGCAGCGTTTCTAATTCTTCTGGTGTCTGACGGGGTCGTGGTGTCTTCGCATGTTTCTCGAGACAGACGCAGGCCGCCCCCGGCAGTGATGGCAGCGAGTCTTTTGGGTTTCGTGGGCTCACACTTTACGACAATGAGGTAGAGAGGAAGAAAGGCGAGGCCGCTTTCTTCAGCCAGAATGGAGGGGATATCCGATTACTTTCTACCTTCTCAATGCTGCTACTGCATAGGCACCACCTGCAGTTTATGTATACACACGGCCGGCGGCACGGCCGTGAAACTAGGTAGCACCTGCTCTGCCGCCGCTACGTTCATGGGGAGAGCTCTCCTGTTAATGAAGTCCCCGGTCTGCTATGACACTTGTCTACCAGTCCTTCAAGGAATCTAGTGCCAAGCTTGCAAGCCTCTTCGTGGAGAAAGCTCGCTGCACGTGGTTTCTCTTAGATGCACTTCGTTGGGCCGGTCGTTCATTCAGAAAGAGAGACTTTCCTATAGGATAGGAGATCCCCGCAGGCTCGCTCGCCATGCGTTCAGCCGAGGGGTCGCCCCGTGTGCGACCAGAGGAAGTCCCGGATCCGCCTCGACTTGGAGATAGCTCTGATAACACCGGGTGTACCTCATCCTTCTCGTCTTCGGCTTCCTGTTCATCTCTTTCATCTTACCGTTCCTCCCCTGGTCCTGTCTCTTCTTGCATGCATTTCTTTGATTCCCAATTATCACCATCTTCTGTCCTTTCCTCTTCATCCGCTTCTACCTATTCAGCAATCCCGCCGCCTCTCGTGGACTCCTGGGGTAGTGGCTTAGGAGCGGGGACTCCTCAGGAACACGACGTCTGCACTAAACGCTTAATCCAAACGTTTTTCGATTGTCTTGCTCATGAGCTAGCTCGATTTGAGAAAGAAGTTCACTTTCTAGCCAGTTCAATCAAATATCCTCCCCCTGCTTCGGTCTCCTCTTCCTATCTTACCTCTGACACAGAAAGGGGGAACCTCTATGATGAGTTAACTGAAAAGGTAGAAGAAGAAAGACAACAACAGATGGCTGTAGACACCACAGAGACCTTTCGGGAAGAGAAGAATGTCTCTTCTCGAAGGAAGGAAAGGAACAACTTACAGAAAGAAGACAAAGAATCATCGGATGAAACAAAGGGGGACGGCCTTGAAACACTGTCGTCGTCTGAGGAGAGGAAATCCAGCAGCGTGGGTGTCTTGGAGAAAGGGGGAGAACAGGGGGAAAAGAAGGGTGAAGGCTCTAAATCCTCTTACCTCTTTCCGCTTTTAAACCCTCGTCATTTCAATGCGAAACAGTTAGAGGAGGACTGCCTTGTCTTGAATCAACAGGCGCAAGAGCATGCCTCCTTGCAGCTAGGTGAATTAGTGGAATCTGTCCGAGCGATGCTTTGGGCCAACACAGAGACCCTTAGAAGGACAGAAGAAATTCTATCTTCGAACTCATCAATGTTGTAGAGGCTGTGCTTCGGCCGTTCGTCCCTTTTGGGCTTTCAAGTGTTCTTAGTCCTCTCAGTTGGGTTCCTTTTTCGCTTTTCTCACAAAGAAGAGGGGAACTTATAACTGTCTTGCGATTTCCACTGACATGCAAGAATGCGTGCTTGTTGGTTCTATTGCGTTTCTAGCCGTCCTTTGCTGTTTGCGCTCATGGAAATAGGGGAGGCTATTCCCTATCCCACCCTCACTTTACTAGCTTTCTATCGTTAGTTTGCTTTTGTTTCGCCAAGATGGCGAAAAGCGGCTCGGAAGAGTTCTTTCCCAAGATCGACGAAGCATGCACACGGCGATTTGTAGAGAAAACTCCTGGTGCTGTTCTTCTCGGAAATAGGTTTGGGTGTCTGCGCAGTTATTGCCGCAGGCGAGACAAAGGCAACCCAGTCCTCATCTCTCCGGTAGTGCGGATGGTTTTGTGGTAGCCCGCTCTTCGAGTAGGCATAACGGGTTCCCACCCACGTACTAGACGCAAGTAGCCTAGGAGAATTGAACTGTACAAATGCCTTCGAAATCTTGACGGGCTACGCCGGGTTATCTCATCTGGCGAGCGTCGTAAGAACTTGCAACGGTAGCCCATAGACCGAGAAGCACTAGAAAGAAGTAAATGTCATCTGCGGTATGGAACACGGACGAGAAAAGGTAGGGTTTTCTAAAGTTTAAGCTAGCAAAAACGAGTGCACTGAGCTGACAGCGTCACCAGCAGCGCGGCATGAGTGGCTTAAGTGGAGGAAGCGTGGTTTCCACATACCTATGTGCATTCAGGGGCCTTACGACAGCACGCGGAAGTCGCCCTGCCGATTGCCCTCTAGGGTCCTGAGCTTGTGGAGCACGAAATTGTCCAATCGATTCTTCTAACAAGGACAGCGTAGTCTCGTTAGCGTTCACCGTGACCTCAGGCAGCCTCCGTGAGCGAGTGTCCCTCGCATGTCCTCGCTGTAAGCCAGACGCATCTTCACAGGCGGTGCGATTCATGCTGGTTCCTTACGATCAGCACTACCCTCGGGGCCACCCGTCGTCTAGACTGCGTCCTTAGTGAATGAGCTGGAAATCAGCCGGCCTGTGTTCTTGGAGCTCCGAGTAGCGCCTGACCGGAAATGCTTACTCTACCCTACCGGGAGCGACCGGTACGGCTCCGCCGGGAGTTCCCTCGTCTTTGGCGAGTTGCACTGGATACCACGGCGGGACATGAACAACCCTCAGACATGCCAAGGCTTCTTTCTGGCGTTCATTGTTAGTTTTTAGTCGCTGCGGTGACTATTCGCCGTAACGGAGACCTGCCGCTACAGGAGAACATTCTTCTACCTGTTTGTGCTTGCCTACCGCAAAGCCATACCAGATTCAACCACGGCACTGAGTTGCTCATCCATCCACTGCTGCTGATTACTGTGAAGATAGTGGATCGGTTTCAACCTGATTCGGACATCAGTGGACACACGTTGCTCCCTCGTTCTTCTCCAATCCAATCTTTCTGCGACAATTCACTACGAGAGGTACGCGGTTCGGTTTGTGCGCACTGGAATCACACGCACGCTCGTTTCTCGTCTTTCAGAAATTCGAGCATGCAGAAGAAAAACAAGTCAAAAGCCCGACGAAAATGGGCGGAAGAGAAGTCCACGTTGTTCTTCTCCCTGGTTAGGACCCGAAAAAGCAGGGTCGCTGGGGCGGGTGTCCCGCAGTGGAGCACCATGTACAAAGAAAGGGGGGGTGACCAGTGTTGAGACTGGTGAATGCGAAAAACTCAGTGAACGAGAAAAAAAGCTCGAGCCTCATGAGAACGAATCAAAAAGGGAGGCTAATGAAAACGAAGAAATCCTACTGTTGAAGCTTCAACGAGGATGAAAAAGATCAACTGGCTAGACAAGGCAGTTGAAAGCAAGACATGAATGAATGGGTCCCTCGAAGGAAGTCTTTCTTCCGCTTCTTCCTTCCCAGAGTATCGCTCTTTTCTCACACATGCATGGTAATCAGTCACTCACTGTAACACTAGACAATTAACTAGAAGACGTCTGCTGTTCTGAGGTCATAATGAAGAGTTCTACCTCGGAGGAAACATAGCTGAAAGTTACACCAGAATCCCTGGCACCGTGCTCACCTACAAACCGTAGAAAACTACTGGTTTTTTCTCCAATAGAGAGGCTCTCAGGCTTAAGTTTCATCTATACAGCCCGCCGCTATCAATGCGTAAAGAACATGCCAGGGGTACCGCACCCCCCTACGACAGAAAGACAGCATAGATCACTTAGAACGACCAGACGCCTACGGTCGCAGTCTGGCAAACCTCAGATCCCCGCCAGCAAGAACAGACGGACTGCTCTCTTTATGACTATTAACAATACATCTTGATTCGTTCGCACAACGGAAAACAACGAAGAGTGGATCTCTTGGAGGAACAAACACCACAGAATCACGTGCACAGAATGATTGATGTGTCACATTCTTCCTCACAGCAAGCCAGCATTTGTCTCCAAATCATAGGTGAATGAATCGCTGCTCTCTCTCCCTGCTTCTAAGGTACAGGCTTCCTCTCCACTTTAATTGATACGTCTAGAGTAGAAACTAGACTTATGATCGAAAGGGGAGGATCCGTATGTATCATGAGATACGTCATGACAAAATTCACACTTGGATTCTCTTCTACACTTTGCTGGTGTGAAGTAGAAACGACAGGGTCTACATCGGCCTTTCGCATGATCTAGTTTTGCCGCTGATTGGGGAGATAAAGAAGAGCGGCGACGCCCTCCTCTCACATCTCCTCTTCTTCCTTTGTTCTCTGAGCTACTATCCCGTCTCTTTCTTGGTGCGCAGCTGTCTACGCTTCGAGATGAAGAAGGAGACCGTGAGACAGAGCGGGATGAACTATTGTATCTTCTTGGAGATCTTGAACTAACACGAGAGCTTCTTCTTGATCCTCTCCTACTTCCACTCCCGCGACGCCGACTTTTTCCTGACCCCGAGGACGATGATGACGATAGAGAATGCGAACGTGAAGAGAAATGCCCGAATGAAGAAGAGCTTGTTGTACTGCTACTACTTCCTGCTGCTCCTCCTCCTCCTCTCTTTCCATCCCTTTCATCTCCTGTCGCCCCAGGAGGATGACCTCGAGCAATTGAAGGGCTACTCCTCAGACCTAGTGGATTGATCAGAGAGTTCTTCTCTTCTCGATGATCAGGATGATGACACAGGCTGCATGCATTGCCAAATTTACACCCTCCAGGAGCAAAGATATAGAAACAAGGTATACACCGCTTGATTTTATGTCTTGGGAGATCTTTCTCAGCTTTTCGCAATCTTTCTTGCAGTTCAATTCCCGTCGTGCATTCCGATTCCCACCATGGTCTCTTCACCATCTCTCCTTCATGCTTGTTTTCGCCTCTTCTCAAAAAATCTTCTTGTCCATTCCCTCCTGGGAAGTAAGGCAACCCACCACCACGTTCTCCTCCATAAGGTAGTGAACGATTCAAACCCCCTCTATAGTAGTTTCGATCTTCTCGGATCCTACTCCTACTTCTCCTCCTTGATGAAAAATAGGAAGAAGAATGATCCCTCCCCCGTCGTCGCGGTCTCCCACTACTTCTTCCTCGTCCACGTCTATGACGATGACGAGAGGAAGAACGAGACGAGGCATGCCGACTTGATCCAGGCGATGAGGACTTTCCCCTTCTCCTCCTCCTCCGATGTCGGCGACTGTGGTGCCGTCGCCGTGATTTCTTGACGTCCCTGCTATGACTCCCTCCCCCAGCCTGAGAGGGGGATGGGCCCCGACTCCGAGAGCCTGGTGACCGTGAAAGAGAAGCGGTATGATGTTGCTTAGAATGCCGCCGACTACTACGAGTTGCTTCTTCACTAATGGCCGAGGTGTCCTTGTTGCTCGGATGAGAGGTCTCATCCTTTCCATGGCGCGGCCGGTGTTCGGGGTGAGAAGTGCGCTGAACATGCAGAAGAGAGAGGAAGAAGAGGAAGGAGGAGAACGTGAGATGGATGATGCTATCACCACCACGAGTTTTCAACGGCGGCCACCCTGAGAAAAGAAGAGGTAAAGAAAGAAAGAATACGCACACCTACTACTGACAGCAAGTGTCGGACATGAGAAAGAGAGAGACATGCAGTGTTTCCTCACACATCACTCACGATGAAACACATTCATAGACGCACATAGAGAAGAAAGCCAACACCATTCCATATACATATCTCATGCAAGTCATACACCTACTATCTCTTCGATGAAGGAGGCGGCGTAAGCATCCATCATATCCCTCTCTCACACTACAGAAAAGAATACATGTGGTGGTCTCTTGTCTCGATGTATATCTATGGGCAATATGTATGGATGTATGTAATCAAGAAGAAAACTTTTCCCCGCAGCTCACCTTTCTCCCCGATCTCTTATGATGACGTCCACCACTACGACTTCTGCTTGATGTTGATCTGCTGCTGATGCTCGTAGAACGTTGGTGACTTCTACTTCGGCGTCTTTCCTTCCCCTCTCGTTTATCCTTTCGAGATTCCTTGCGGGCCTCAACTCTCCGACTCGAATGCTTTCGACCTTTATGATCTTCACTGTGTCTTCTACGCTTCGATGACGAAGCTGTCTTTGTCTCATCATCCCCTCGTGACTTGCGATGAGAAGCATCCTTGTCCCTCTACACACACAGTGCATGCATGCATGCAATGAGAGGAAACTGAGTCCAAATCACGAGAAATACCTTGTTACGCTTATCACTTTACGTATCTATCCTCCTCTACCACCGACTTAAGAGATCTCTGTCTTCATCCATTGTCCGTATATATATATATACTTTAGTAGAAAATCCTCACGCATGATGTTCCCCCATAGAGTGTATGTGCAGGGTCACTTCTTCGAACTCCTAGCCATTCCCATGGGGGGGACGGCAATACAGCATGACTCCACGCGAAAAATCTCGCCAGATAAACGCATGCACAGATAGAGGCTCCCCGCGAGGGTAAGATTTCCAGGAGGAACACAGCAGAACGAATCTCATCATATAGGCCTTGTCGACACAGAGAGAGATGCACTTACACGTATGTATTGTCTATCCTTGCGCGGGGAGCTGATAGAAGACCCTTCTCAGCAACATCGTGCATGCACACAGTTCGCTTGATTTCTGGTTTAAAAAGTGACTGTACAGACCCCTTACCTTGCTGCTTTTCGAGGAAGGTTTCTCGGTCCTTTCAGAGCTTCGGCTCCTTCTCGTTCTTGATCGGCCTCTTGTCTTTTTCCTGGTATCTTCCTCACCAGAGGAGTCTCTCTTTACACTCCGGCTGCGATTTGAACTTGGACTGCTTTGTCTTTCGTTTTTCTTCTTCTTGCCATCAGAAGAATCCTTCGATTGACTCCTACTTGTATGGTGACTTGCCTTCCCTCCTTCCGAAGAGACACTCCGGCTCTTTGGTGGCGCACTATTAGTGCTAGCTTTACTAGGGCTTCTGCTATTGCTAGAACTACTCTTTTTTCTTGTTTCCGATGCATCTCGACTGCTCTTCTCACTCCGGCTTCTACTCCGTCCTCTTTGACTTGATCTTTCACTACTTTCTCCGCTCTTCTTCTTTTTCGCCTCTTCTTCATCTGAGGAACCGTCTCCTTCTCTATCACTCTTATCTGTCTTTCGTGTGCTGGCCTTACTACTTCGACTTCGGTGGGTGGAGGAACTTCGGCGTTGTGAAGATGATACACTTCTACTTGACTTTCCTCTCTCTTCAGATTTGTCGCGACTTCCTTCACTACTAGAACGGCTCTTGCTCTTATCACTTCGCGCCGATACACTTCCGCTTCGGCTGCTTGTCGACTTTTTCTCATCTTCATCCTTCCTCTGACTCCGAGCTTTCTTATCGGAAGCCCTTGATGCTGCTACGGAAGACGAGGACACCTCAGAAGAGGAACGAGATACACTGCGAGAAGCGGACTGCTTCTTTTCTTTCTCCTTGTCTTCTTCATCTGTATGATCTTGATCTCTCTTGCTTGATGACTTTCTACTCGATTTCGAGGCTTCACTTCCAGAGCGACTTCCTGAAAGACTGCGATGACTGCTGTTCGCACTTCTACTACTCCTACTCCTGTCACTTCTTGATCCACCACTTGAGCTCTTCCTACTCCTACTACTCCTACTTCTACTACTACTGTGACTACCACTACGGCTCCTTCCTCGACTGCTTCTTTCTACACTAGATCCCTTCTCAGACTTCCGACTTTTCCTTGAACTCACACTGCTACGTCTGCTACTAGCAGCAACAGAGCCATTCTCACCATCTGATTTCCTCGAGGATCTTCTTGATCGAGCGCTAGACTTACTGCTCCGACTCCCCCCACTAGTCCTACTTCTATGGCTCGCTTTACTACGACTCCGGCTGGCACTTCGACTTCTCTTCTTACTCTTCTCCGAGGAAGAATCTTCTCCATCACTAGATCGACGGGAGGAGCTACTCCGACTACGACTTGATCGTTCACTGCGTCTGCTAGACCCAGTGCTCGATCCCCTACTACTACTACTTTTACTTCTACTTCGACTCCTACTTCTACTCCGACTCTTTCCTTCATCTTCTCTTTCATGGGATCTTGAAGTGGATCGACTCTTCTCTCCTCGGCTGCTACTGATACTTCGTCGATCACCGGCTGAGCCCTTGGTCTCCGAATGAGCTCGCGACGCTTCTCTAGGGGGAGAAGAGGAGGGTGGCGCTGTACTATTCCTACGACTCACACTTCCCTCCTTCTTGTCATTCCTCTCAACACAAGAGGAAGGAGGACATCCTACCCCGTCTCCACTTGAAGACGGTTCTCCCCTTTCAGGTAGAGAATTCTCCTCAGCCCTCTCGCTCCCATGGACCTTCTGTCCCACCGCCCCTTCGTTTAGTGTGGCGCCTGTCGCTAAGGCCGCTTTTCTCGCTGCGTTCTCCAGCTTAGCCGCCTTGACTCTACGAAGTAGCTCTTCACCTCGCTTTGTTAAGTCAGGGGAAAGACTATCTCTTCCTCGCTTCTTCTCCTCTCCCGTCTCTTCTCTTGAACTCATCATCGCCCGGCCCGAATGCTGTGGCACTTTGATCTCAAGAGTCTCTTGTTCTTCCTCCTCAGCATCACTCCCTCCTTGCTCATTCACTCCAGTAGCTCCTTCATTCTTCGTATTGACAGGGCTACCAGAAGAGTGATTTAAAGTCCCTGAAGATACTCGACAACTGCTAGAAACACCCCTGCCGGGAGTCGGGAGAGAACCTGCAGAAGCAGAAGAGCTCCCAGCTATTCCCTCTCCAGATTGAGACTTTGCAGCACTCAAGCTCTTTCCCCCGTCATATCCATTAGGTGCGCCTCTGCATGCAAGATCCCTTGTCTTGCCTCCAGGACTAGACAAAGAGATCACCGCTGCTATAGCTTCAGGAGAAACGTCTTCATCTGAGCTTGTATCATTCTCTGTAAGCCAATCCTCATCTCCTGAGAGCTCATCGTCTTGTCCCATCAGAAGAGACATACACGTCCAGTGAGGATTGTCTCGCCAGTTACTCTCCTCGAGAGCTACCTGCAGCGCTACTCGAGACGCTTTATTCAACTTCAAAGCTCTGAGGCGATGGTGTCGTAAGCACAAGAAAGAGGAGGACAACGGGGCTGGAGTAGGAGAGATCCGGGTGTGGAAAAAAGGCTAGGAGGAGAGAACAGTTTCTATTGGGACTGCCAGCCGTCACGCCGTCAGCGCAACACAACTACTACTAGATACGAAGGAGTCTAGAATGCTCCTGATGTGAGGCGAGGACAGGGGGAGAGAAGAGTTGGAGGCGAAATTCAAAGCATACGGTCAATCTCTTAAACACCCTGACACAGAAACCGATCTATATGTCTCTCTCTATATATACACGTGTATATGTCTCTACCTATCTGTATGATACGGACGGAAGCTTTTTGGCACCTGAGAAAGTTTCTGTCATAGACTTTCCTATCTGCTACAACTGGAAATGGAGATACAGCTATCGATGGAGAGAGAAGCATTTCCCACTAATCTATCTATCTATATCCGTCTATATCTACCTATCTGAGGGCGGAGGAGACAGATCTCTCGTGGATGCAATTATTCCCGTTGTCGTAGACTACACGCTAGTCCCATCAGAAGTATTTCTACCGTGACTGACAAGCAGTGCTAAGTTCAGTAAAGAACGAGGTATCTGTCGACATATAGAAGGACAACACCCCAGAGAGACATGACTTTACATGCACACACAGCCACAGTGAGTGAATGATACTTGTTCATCGAATGTGTTTTGTCATATTGAAAGGAAATCTCAGTGACACCCCACCGCACTTACACACATCGATCTCCCCTCTACAAATTCTGCATGACGAGAGGACTCTATGCATGGGGATCCAGTGTGGTATAGGAGTAGAATGGATCGCGGCGAAGATCTATGCAGTCAAGGAAAGAAGAGGAAGCGAAAAAGCTGCTTCTCTCAGAAGTTATCTTACGTTGGAGCGAAGTCATCATACGCCAAACGGAAGTCTCGTATATTACAAGGCCTAGCCCAGTAATATGTATTGATACCTAACGCTAAGACCTGTATATACAGACATATACACACACACACAAGTCGTATGTAACCGCAGTAGGCAAAAGAAAAAACATACGGAGAGATCGAAAGGACAAAGCGATGAGCTCAGAAGACTTCATTGAGGCAAATATCATCCCCTGGAGAAACAGGAAGATAAGCTCCGAGACACGGAGGTGTCTGACTTGAGTGTCTCCCTGTCTCTCTCTCGAAAACATTTCAACGCGATCATTCATCTAGAATCTCATCCATACACCATGTACACAAAAAGAAGATACGTTGTAAGATACACATGATGAACTTGACCTCCCTCAAGGTATCGGGATCTCTTTATACCCCCCCCCCCTTCAAGAGATATCCACATGCGTGCGTTGCCTAAGAAATAGATAGAAGAGCAGTTTATATCGCAAGTCTGCAATACAAGGTAGTCGCCCTGATCCTAGCGAAGATCTCCGACAGACTCATAGACGAGCCGTAAAGACAGGAGATCCAATCAACCCCAGCAGACTAAGAGAGACAAGTATGATCTACGCACAAGCAGGCAACACAGTTCCCCTAGATTCGTTTATCGCCATCACTCTCGCTTCTCTCTCTCCCGGGGGTGAAGGAGATGAGCTCACTGATTCTCCTCTTGACGACCAACAATTCATATAGATCTACCTACAACGATATATATGAAGAAGTCATAGAGACTCAATAGTTGCTTATAAGAAGACTCTCGAATAGATCTCCAGCTCCCCCACCGCTACCCATCACAGCGAAGAATCTTTCCGTATTCCTACAGAAGTCTGCGTGATAGAATAGAAGACAGGAAAAGAAGAGAAAAGCAAGGGAGAAGTTGAGAAGAGAGATAGAGATGCCAACATTTCTGTGGGCAAAGACATCCCGTGGTGGGTCAGTCAGAGGTGAGGTGAGAGAGACGTCCCCTATGATATCTTACCAGTATACGGTCAGGTCGTAGGACACGATCTTTAGGTTGTAAAGGGGGGTTCAGGTATGGATCATCAGGAGAGCAAATCATGCCTGCCCACCATGGAGCTCCAGACTTCTTATACCATACCAGAGGTTCACCTCTCTTGCCGACAACACGAGAGAAAGTTCGGAGATAAGCTCGATTTGTGGGACTCTTTTCATATTCTATCCCCGTCACACGACTACTACTCTCTCCCAGACTTGGAAGCTTCGCGATCTTCTTTTTCTTGTGGCTACTTCCGTTGATCGCCTTCTGCCGAGACGGACTACGCCCGCTATCACCCCCGATGCTACGAGACTCAGGGTCTCGTAGTTTCTTCGATTGGTGGGGAGTCGCACGTGTCATAGTGTTAGACACTGAAGAAGATGAGGAGGTGGTGGATGAGGACGAAAGGTCCTTCGTCTTCTCTTTCTTCTGTTCCTTTGTTGAAGAACGGTCTCTCTCTCCATCCTTGCTTCTTCTTCTCTTTGTCTCTCCATGACGATGATCAGAAGACGAACGACCCTTTTTCTGTGACGAAGAGGAGAGATCGTCATCGCCGTTTCTTGTGGCATCTGTAGGAAGGTACAAACAAGGCAAATAAGAAGATATATACGGAGAGCAAGAAGAGTGACAAGGTGCTATGCCGTGAGGAAACTCTGCTATCTGAGATGTCGCTTTTGAACAGAACATCTTTGGAAATGAAGTGCATAGAGCCCTTCGACTAAGAAGACGACGGTCTACCCCTCTAAGCCCTCTACCACCTCTCATGTTTACGCTCTGAACGGCCAGCTGGGAGAATCGGTGGACTTGAGACTCTCTCCGTAACAAGCGATCGAAAAGGCATGATGAGGAGAAAGATCTAAGGCTGTGACTGTGCTTCTCCCCGTCTACTTCTCCTAGAACTGAGCTGCTTCACACGGTTGGAAAAGTGTCCATCCACATCTCGGGATGTAAAGAGCAGAAGGACAGTGGTCACACTCAGCAGTCTGGTCAGGGTACCTCAGGGGGGAGAAGTGGAAGAGAGAGAAAGGCTACGATAGTGTTCTTGAATTAGGGACGGACCCATGGATGCAGTCAGGGTGTCTTACCACCACTTAGTGAAGCCATAGACTTCTTCTTCGCCTCGTCTATAATGCGTTTAGACGGCATTGTGAGCGGAGTCTTGATTGAGATGACGGATCTCTACAGCAGGAATAACACGGACGGAAAGAAAGACAATAATCACCTCATCCCCTCCCGGCCTCAGAGAAATCTCGTACAGAAAAAGAAAGCTTCAGAACTGATCCAATTATTCGCTTCACCGTCCGGCGCCGCCCGGCACACAGCCCCGTTCCCCCCCCCCTTTCCCTCCCCCCGNNAAAGCTCTTAAGGGGAAATAGTACAACGGGTAAAGCTGAACACAGGCCGATAGGAAGCTTGCCCCCAAAATCTTTATGTTCTCACCATTGGTTGCTCCCCTTGGAGCAAAAGCGACTGACTGAGCATGTGTGTCAGGCACCGCCACCCAAGCAGAGCGAAGCTCGAGAGGCCGGGGAGAGGAGGGAAATTTCAGCAGTACGGACAATATGCAACGCGCGAGACCATTATTTAGTCTCCTCCACTTTCTTTAAACTCAGAAAAAACTCACCCAAGGTCGCTGTGCCTGTTGTAAAGCCGGAATGGCGTCGTCCGGCCACGCCTTCAACCGCCGCGCTGATTCAAACAAGGGCAACTGGACGCCAGGAGTTTCCGCGAAAAGACAAAAGGTTCGGGGAAAAAAAAACTCAAGTCCCTCCAAGTTTTTTCCCCCGGCAGCAATACCATTAGCGTTCAGGAAAATAGATGAGTTCCGGGGGGTGTCGATCTCTAGAAAGAAAAAAAGAAAGCGTTCACCCTCTTTTCTGCTTCAGCGCCCCAGCCGCGTGGCTTCTCCGTTGTGACGTAGCGGCTACTCTGTAAGGTGGTCGCAAAGCAAGCTCAGTTAGGGGGGTTAATATCAGAAAAGCTTGTCATTTGGAGTCAATGAGAGAAACACACAGAAAAAGAATTCCACGGAAAGACGGGAAAACGGAGAGATTTCTTTAAAATCGATGCCCGCACTGCCGCAAATGACTCTTTCGCCGGAAACGGGAGGGATGCTTGCAAGACCGGAATACAGCGGAATTTTTCACTGCGCAGCAACAGGAAAGCGTGGGGAACAAGAGCGGCCTGAGGAAAACAACCAAGAAGGAACAAACGGCGAAAAGACTGAAATGGAGGTCTGCTTTCGCAGCAAATTGACATGGGTGTGTCTACTCAGACGAACACATTTACATACCGTCGGCACACGACGAGAAGACGGACGGGATTTGCGTATATATAGAGGAAGCCCAGATTTGCTTTAGGTAGGTTTCCTAACGTAGGACTCACTCACCCTCACCTTGGGCAAGCTTCGCCCAGGGGAGGCCTAATCGCCAGAAGCACAGATCAACATATACTTCGGAAATTATGACTGAAACACCTGTAGCGGCCATGGACGCCGGTCATACGAATGAATGAAAGACACAAGAACCAAAGAACAACCTTAAAAGCGCAGTGTACCACCCTAGGTAGCTTCCCTGACTACTGTGTCGCGGCACCAGTCAGTCCTGCTGTTGCCCCCCGTACTGTGTAGGAGCAGCCCCGTCTCCCGGGTGCACCTAGCGCCGCAGCCCTAAGCCCTGCTCAGCGAGGAGGTACACACACCAACCCCGTGAAACCCCTGGGCTGATGTAGGTGATCGGGAGCCTTGACCCAACAGAGAAGTGACCGGCTGACCTTGTTACCGGCGCCTGTATTCATGGCAACAAGGTCTCCCTGTCTCCGGTCACGGGGGAACTAAACGCTACTCTTCGGTTCAGTAAACCAACACGCGCCAGTGATTCCTCCCCTTGCAAGGAACGAAAAAGGGTGTTTCTCCTTGTCTGGTCCTTGAGGAAACTCTCTGCAAGCGTTTCCGTTACAGCGTCCGAGGCTCTCGCTAGAGTGTTAACATGGTGGCCGGCTTATCCGGTCACACAGCTAGGACTACTGACTACCCGGAGTTGCTGTCAAAAATTTTAATCTCTTTGTAAGCCTTTAGAAAACCGTGGGACAGTATTCCGTGGTGGCGGAAGCAAGCTGTCGGAAACAAGAGACAAGCAAAGGGGCCGGACCCCCTTCCCTCGCGTAACTTAGCCGTACAGCAAGGGTGCAGGGTTTGTCACTATTCCACAGCCTGAAGTCTTCAGCGAGGTTCTTCTGGTTGTCCAGTGCCCATACACGACAAGGCAGCAGGTGCCACAGCTTGTCGCTTCCTGAGAAGGCTTCGGTCCCGACGATCAGACGGCTGGAGGGGTCACAGGCAGTGACGGATTGCCCAGTGCGCTTGCACCTTAGGAGACACAGTGTCATCCTACACGGCAATCTTTCTCGCACGCCTGGCTGTTACCCCAAAACAGTAGCGACTACACTCGCACTTGGAAAAACCGAGCCAAGCGAGCCTGTCGTAGCTGGGTTTGCGCGTCTGGTGCGTGTTGGCTAGCCACTCGAAGCCGGCCACTAGTCGGAAGTCCTCGTGTGGCGTCCTAGCACTAAATTCTAAGACGTGTAGCAGTGAGCACTCAGCCACATCTTATGCACGCAGCTAGAGGTCCCTCTGTCCACGTAGGGACGCTGAGCTTCTGGTTGCACGGATTGGTATCATGAAATCCGGACATCCCAGCGTTCACCACAAGGGTGGGATACGCGGTCACCGTCGGTCCCGGCGGAATATAACCACCGGGGAGAGTTCCAGAAAGGGCACGAACTTTGGAAAGGGCTCAGCACCAAAGCTAGTGAGTCCTTCCGAAGAAGATGCGAAGGTCAGCTGAACGGTGGAAACCGTGACCAGACTTAACATGGGTCTTACCTTCCCGCTGCAGCCGAGTTTACCGCCCTGGACACTGGAGGGCACGGCGGTTGCGGGGAGAGAAACTGTGCATGCTCAGGACCACAGCCAAACAGACCCGTTCTGGCTAAGACCAAGACGGAAACCGGCGTCTGAGGACAATGGAGACTTGTCCGGGATCTGGTGAAGGGACCCACGAACTGCACGACTGTAACCACGCCGATGTAGGGCTGGGACCTGTAGGTTACATCAGGGCGCGTCTCCTTGGACGCCCTTGAAGTCGGGGGGTGGAGGTGAATCATGACGTCTTGCTTTTAAAGAAGGATGGCGCTTACAGAACTCCAACACGGCACGCACTGCCAGCTGGGCGGAGGTTCGCCAAGCGGATACCTGCCGTCAAGACTATCCCTGCGCGCTAATGTCGTCGGACTGTGCCTCATTCGGGTCGCAGAGAACTGCCGTATCCCGTCAGCAGCCCCATTGACACGGCAAATTCAAAATCACTTCTCATGTTTGCTGCCTACACATCCTTCCAGGTGGTCTGTGTCATTCAACCGCGCTTGCGGATGTCGTTGACCCGCCTAGACTTGCCAAATGTACGGCTGCATTCTGTCTTCACTATGACTATCGCACTCATACTCCTCTCTCACTCGTGGACCCCGACTTGATGGACGTCGTGATGGTTCTGAAGCAAACGGCCCCCTCCAGAAACAACGGGCGCCCTCTTCCAGGAGAAACCCGTTGGACAGGTAGTTGCGCCGGGCAAGTTAACTGTCGTGCCGTGCGTGCTTGGCCAAGAAATCTCCCCTCTTTTAGAGGAGACTGCGGCTGTCTGCTCCCCGCTACCTGTCTTCCTTTACCAACACGATGATAGAGCTCAACAGACAGGGCCAATGCATTAGCAAGAAAACGAGCAGAGCAAGGCTTCTCTGCTGTCGTCGTACCCCGGCTGTGAATGTGCGACATTTCGTTCTGGCGTTTGCGAGAAAAGGCTTAGGTCTTCCAGCAGAATTCCCCTCTACAAGAGAAACTCCGCCTCAGCTTCTTTCGCTGCATGATGAAGAATCGAATCTCACCCGTACTCCGTTCTAACTCTTGCCAGGACCACCGACACGACTCTGGTGTGACTTGCTTTGCTACGGCGACAGTGTGTCATCGGCTTCTTGCCATCCACCTGGTTGTGCCCGCAGCAGGCATTAACCCATCTGCGGGGCCTGAAGGCGGCGTTCAGATTTCAAGCGAAGGTTTAGCCCAGCTGGACGGACCATCGTGTGTAGCCTGCCGACGTGTATGAGCAGGGGGTCCAGCTCGGGAGGCCGAATGGAGACGCGATCAAGATAGATTTGAGTCCGGCAGGTGCAGTAGCATGGAGTTCAGCTCTTTTGATACTCTCTCCTAAAACTTCTTGAAGGAAGGAATTTCGCCGAACACTGGGTTATGGTGCTGGCGGTCAGCTTGAACACTGCCATACAGAATACGTTTTCCGGCGACTGTACGGCCGCCTAGAGTTTGTTCGCGGTTGATTTCGATTGCGTCGGGAATGGTGGAGCCCGTGCCTGACCCGAGAGTGTCTAAGTGTTACCGTCATGCCTAACAGAAAAAACGTGGTGTTGTTTCTACTGAGTGTTCACAAACTTCCTGTGCCATCAGGAAACATCACAACTAACACAAGTGAAACAGAAGCTCGTCTATAAAAGCACATCGTGCTTATCGTTGCTCCGTGTACTCTAATTCTGTAAGG
>NW_027156330.1:0-122 GCF_002600585.1 Cystoisospora suis | reverse complement strand
CGTCTGCTCTCTCGTAGAACAAGAATTCCTCGTCACGGCCCCCTCTTCCTCCGTGTCCGCATCGCGAGGTTCTTTTGAACATACGGCCGTTCCACTGAACTCTGATATGCCCGCCAAAGCCT
>NW_027156329.1:0-591 GCF_002600585.1 Cystoisospora suis | reverse complement strand
GATTAGCTCCGTAACCCTTCTGGTTATGGAGAAATCGAATAGCGTAAATTAGAATAGAGTGGCGCAAAGTCGCGCAAAGTCGCAATAGTCTTGGGTGCTAGCGGCCCAATAGTAAAACGAAAAAATAGCAGATCTCAGCAACCAGGGCACCTCAGAGCGAGATCTTTGGTGCGATAAGCACCAAATAGCAAAATAGGAGTTTTTATAACCCCGCATTAATGCGGGGAGGCAATATTAGCGAAGATCGCAAAACCGGCCTTGGCCCCAACACGTTGCACGACTAGCGCGCTGGCCCACGCAAACGCTATGGCCCAGGAAGGCCGGAAGTTAGGTAAAACGGCTCCTAGAGGAGCCTAATAAAAGCGAATGAAAAGGAAAAGACCTTTTAAGCGCGCTAGGCGCAAAAATAAAAAGAAGCACTAAGTTTTATGACCTCGAGAGGCCAAGCGGATCGGCGAACGAGCCGGCCGCGCAGCCCGCGCCCCAGCTTGAGAAGCCGAGGGCCGGAAAGCACTTAGAAGCAGCACCTTTCCACGATCAAGGCTTCTAGGGAAGCCTAACTTGCATAATCAGAGTCCTAAGACTCTTTAA
>NW_027156328.1:3085-7213 GCF_002600585.1 Cystoisospora suis | reverse complement strand
CGTCTGTTGGGCTTGGCCCGGCTGTGTACGCTTGCCTTGGCTTTGTACGCCTTACGATCGCCATTCTGCTAAAAATAGGCCACTATTTAGTGGCGATCGAGTGAGGATTTGCAAAATCCTGACATCTCAGAACTGTCCTCCGATCCGCAGAAGTTAGATGACAAATTTAGAGTTACGTGCGCAAATGGAAGTGAGTTGGTGACATCGTCCGATCTGCGTGACATACCAGTACTGTGCAACTCATGGAAGGGGACCGTAGATTTGTTGGTGGCTGACGTCGGATACCCTGTGTTGCTGGGAGGAGACTTCCTTAGTCGGTCAAAGGTGATTTGGGACTTTGGGACAGGTCACCTAAGATTTCCGCCAACAGAAAGTGGTGTACCCAAGGAGCAAAAGATCACTTGGGTTCCAAGGAAGAAGAATTGACATTGCGAGAAAGACTTAAAGGAAAGGCAGAAGTTTGTTCAACAAGCAGGGACACCGCAGACGGAAACGAGCAAATTCTCTCATCGACTTCTGGAGGGCGGAAAGCTACGAACGGGAACCGCCCTTGGTATCGACTCTCTCGCAAAGAAACAATCGTTTGTGGTTGCGGACGCAGTAAACTGGCAGAAACTCGCAGTTTCCCTGGTGCGGGCAGATAAATCGCTAATCTCGGACAAATCGCCACCCTCTCCGTCGAGCAGCGAAATTGAAGAGGGGACTTACGTCCAAGTAAAGAAATGGTCCAAACGTAAAAAAATAGAGTGGATGGGCATTGCTAAAATCTCCCTAGCTGAACAAAACGAAAGCAGTACTTCTGAGTGTTTGACCCTTGTAGAACAAGAGCCGAACGTGGAACGACTTCCCCCGGAACTGCAGGGAGTTCTGGATTTGTTTAGCGACCTTTTCCAGGAGATTCCGACTGGAGGCATCAGAAGAAGGAATATTAAACATCATATACCCACTCTGCCAGACCGTCTGCCCGTTTACCCAAAGCAGTGTTACAATTTGTCTGATCAACACCTGCCAGAACTGAAGAAGCAGCTAAAGGATTTACTGGAGAAACAAATTATTACACCTTCCCAGTCACCAATTGCTGCACCCGTTTTCTTCGTGAGCAAAAAAGATGGGACACTGAGGATAGTGATTGATTATCGCGCCCTCAACGCAATAACCATTCGAGAGGAATATCCGATACCGAGGATCCACGATCTTATCAATCGGCTTGGTAAAGCAAAATGGTTTTCAACTTTAGATCTACAATCGGGATATTACCAGGTGGAAGTTTCAAAGCCCGACCAATGGAAAACGGCCTTCCGGACACGATACGGCACGTTCCAATTTACAGTTATGCCGTTTGGCCTAGCTGGAGCCCCGTCTACTTTCCAGAAGTTAATGCAGAATGTATTCTTTGACGAACTGGACAAAATTCGTCACTGTCTACCTGGACGACGTCCTGATTTTTTCCGAGACCCGGGATCTGCACCTCCGCCACTTAGTACAAGTTGTTACAAAGATGAGAAGAGAACAGCTCTATGTCAAACTTTCCAAATGCCAATTCTGCAAGAAAAAGGTGCAGTTCCTAGGATTTGTCATCTCAGATGAAGGCGTGTCAGCAGACCCCGACAAACTCAGCACGCTAAGGGAGTGGCCTGAAATCCTAACTGACCGCAAGCAGCTCCACGGTTTTCTTGGATTGGTCGGGTACTATCGTAGACTGGTCCCCAACCTCAACAGATCTGCCCATTCTCTTCATCGATTGCTATGCAGTGATTCCGATGTGGTCTGGCGGCAGGAGCACTCAGAGGCCGTGCGCTCGCTAAAGGAGGCATTGGTCAATGCAGCGGCTTTGAAAAATTATGACCCAGATAAGTCCATTACGATTAAGACAGACGCTTTGAAACACGCCATAGGCGCGGTTCTAGAGAAGGACGGGGTATCCATAGCTTTCGAGTCTAGAAAGATGTCCGATAGAGAACGATTCTTACCGGCATTTGAAAGTGAACTGTTAGCTATTGTGTACGCACTCATGAAGTGGAAATCGTTTATCGGAACCAAACTAGTCACTATCCAAACAGACCACGCCACTCTAGGTAGAATTTTACAGCAGAAAAATGTGACCACGCGGCTAGGTTATTGGTTAGATAAACTAGCTGGCTTCAATATTGAGGTTATTTACAAGCCAGGCAAACAAAACGTAGTAGCCGATGCGATAAGCAGAAGGCAAGATTTCATCGCACTGTTGGAAGTCGCACCCATAGATAGTACGCCATCCCCAATCCAGGAACTAGCAAACTGGAAGATAGCTTACGCAGCGTGTAGCGACTTCAAGCGACCGCACGCGATTGCTGTAGACCAGTCCAGCAAAACAGAGACTCAGCGCTCAGTTCTATATGAGCACCGTGAGTATAGCTGGGGTGGTAAATTTCTCTGGGTTAGGACAAAGTCATGATGGAAAGTTGCAGTTCCACAAGAGAAATTCAGAGTCAGCCTACTACAACAGTATCACGACCATGTATTGGCCGGACACCCGGGCATCGACCGTACACGAACCGCTCTACGCACCTTATTTTGGTGGCCGAAAATGAACGACGATGTCGTTTCTTTTGTACAGTCTTGTGTGGCGTGTGCCAGAGGAAAGAACTCCTATTTGCGGCCTGCAGATGGCTACAACCACTACCTATACCTTCTGTACCATGGGACGACATAGCCGCTGACGTAATTGTAGGGCTCCCTCTATCCGAACAAGGATCAGATGCAATTGTTACTATCATTTGTAGGCTAACCCAGATGGCTCACTTCCTGCCAGTGAAACAGACCATTACGGCTATAGGGTTAGCAGATCTCGTTAAAGAGGTAAGCAGGCTACATGGGGTCCCTAAGTCAATTGTAAGTGATAGAGACCCGAGGTTCACAAGTGAAGTTTGGGAACGTCTGTGTAACGTCCTAGGTATCCATATGTCTACAGCTTACCATCCACAAACAGAGGGTCAAACCGAGCCAGCCAACCAAGAAATAGAACAGATGTTGCGCTGCGCACTGATAGGTAACGAAAACACATGGGAATCAACACTACCCTTGTTCGAATTCGCTTATAACTCAACGCAACACTCCAGCACCAAGAGTGCACCTTTCGAACTGCTCTACGGGTTTTTACTAACAAAACCTACCTGTCAGCAACTTCGCATCCCAACTACTTCTGCCTTGGAGATTTTACCATTACAGGCCATTAGCAAGGTTCATCGAGCTAAACAAGAGTTGACTCGAGCACAAAAATATCAAAAACAATATGCCGACCATCATCGACGACCTGCAAGCTTTGAGGTGGGACAGAAAGTTTGGTTGTGGGAGTCAAATTTGCCATTAGACCGATATTCAAAAGCCCTGCGTCCAAGATTCGTCGGGCCGTTTCCCATTTCTCGGAAAGTTGGGGAGAATGCAGTTGAATTGAAATTGCCGCCGTCCTGGCTGATTCACCCTGTTTTGCACGTATCTCTCCTCCAACCGATGGTGGAGCAACCTCCGCATTTGCAGCGAACTACTTGGCAACAACAAGCCTTTCAGGGGAGTAACTGTTTAGTGGAGGGTATACTAGACCACTGTCAAACAGATAACGAACCACAATTTTTAGTACAGGCACTTGACGGACCCACCACCTGGATGTACGAGCAAGATTTACAAGGAGCAAAACAACTCATTAAAAATTATTTCAGAGGGCGGACGAAAGGACGAACTCGAAAGCAAGGCATGCCCCAGGACCTCCCCTCCTCAGAAGCAAACACACCGCCGAAGTACTTCCTACGCCCACGACCCCGACAACACCTTCGATTTGTCAAGAGCATCGCAATCCTGAGGGAGGAAGGAGTGTCAGAGAAGATTCTCTGACCCTTGAGATAATTCAAAAAGACAAAGGGGAAGAACGTAAGGCGCCTTGCCGCTTACTCTTTAGCGCACTATTTTTGGCAGCACACCCCCCCCACTCCCCGTTCCTGACATTCACAAACACGTCTCGCCGAATCATCTTTCTACAGTGTGCCGTAGAAATTCAAGAGTCGGAGTTTTTTTTTTCTGGTTCTCCCGTCGATATTTGACGTGACACAGGTTTCGTTACAGATTTTTACCCATCATCCAAGATATATTTATCTA
>NW_027156328.1:2586-2967 GCF_002600585.1 Cystoisospora suis | reverse complement strand
ATAATCGTTACAGCAGAGAAAGGTAATCGCAAGGTGTGAGAAGGTGGTCAACCTTCTTTCCGTGTTTTTTCGTTTGAAACGAGACTTTTTCTTATTCTTATTGTACTGGTTCACGACACGCAGCCTAGAACACCGGCCCTCGATGAGCTTGGGTGTTAAGGGCGCTGCGCCACATCCTCGTTGTTGAATGCAACGAGTTGGCCTCGCGTGGGGGAGTTGCCCCATCCGTTAACGTGACACCCTGGGTAGAGGTTCGTTTCGACCGGACCCTACGGACCTACGTTCTAATGTTGTCCGGGAGATAGGGAAAGCTTTCCTTTTGTGGGTTTTAGTTTCCTCGTTTCTTTTTCTTATTTTCTTTGTAATAAGGGTAGCGGAAGA
>NW_027156328.1:2195-2581 GCF_002600585.1 Cystoisospora suis | reverse complement strand
ATCGCTCGTCGCCCGACAACATTCTTACACCACTGGTCGGCTGGCTATCCCCCCCCCTGACGCTGCCTGACTTGTCCAACTACTGGGCCCCTCTTTACGCTGCTTGGCTAGATTATTTTATCAAAGGCGACGAGTCACAGACAAATCTCGGTCAACAACACAGACGGAGTCGTGCCCCTGTCCACCCGATACTTGTAACCCGGTGACGAAGTCTAGGCAGGGGCAGGGTGCTAGACGCAACTTGGTGAATATACTTACGTCTCGTCAACCGTCCTGACAAGGTGAGTCCCGGTCGAGACAAGGAACAGGCACTCGTTTTCTGTGATTGTACAGCTACGATAACCGAGTGAGGTAATGTTAACCGTGGTGCCCGCTGCACAACAACG
>NW_027156328.1:497-2128 GCF_002600585.1 Cystoisospora suis | reverse complement strand
ACTACGGAAACACTTCCACTAGAGAAGCAGACATACGCACAGAGTCGGCACTCCGTGCGGTTGTTCGGAGCTCCACGCACGCTTCCGAAAATCACTGGCTCCCACGAAAGTGTACAGCTCAGTTCTTCTGCCAGTTGGGCAACTGCTAGCACTGTTTCCCTAGAAACAGTAATCTTTTACTTGCAGAAGAACTGATTCTCCCCCAGTCGGTTGCCTGCGCACGGCGTCTCTCTCGCCGTCGCAGGAGGTCCGCCCCACGAGGAACCAGTGTACACTCTCTGCCTGCCCAGCAGGTCCAGCGTCTTTCCGGTACCGGAGCGTCTCTTACGGCAACGGGCGTCCCACAGCCAACACATGCCACAGAGCTTTACCGTACTTTCGGCTGCCTATCACAGCGTTGCTCCAGCAGCACACCGGCTGACATTTAGCCGAGTGAGCATTGCAGGCTTTTGCGAGCATATCATTAATCAACCGTCATTCGTGATTTCTGTCCTAAATGTCCGAGATCACTGTATCAAACTCTCCGATTCCCACCGGTGAGCGGTCAACCCACATCTGCTCACCCTGATGCTGCGTGGATGCGTAGGTAATGCTCCAGAAGAGTGGGTTTCGTATCTGGCAATGGCGAAGATTGCTTACAAAGGTGCCGCGCATGAGTCTACACACGCTGGTCCCTTTCGCCTTGTGTACGCCGAGCCGCCGACCGACTTGGCGGAGTTGCCGCACAGCGAGGAAACAAGCCTCAGCAAGGCCTTACAAAAGGCAGTAGCACGGCAAGCGAGCGGCAATGTGATCCAAGCACTGGAGGCGCAGAAGAGAAACTACTAGAACTCGTAAGCATGGGATATTGCAGCTGGTGACCCCGTGATGGTGTCAACTCGCCTGCAACGAGGTCAAGGGCTTGAGAAGCGAAAAGTCTCCACGCTGGCAATGGCGCCCGTTTTCCCGCCGCGCTTCTTCCGCGCGAATGATCCTAGAACTGCTTCAATGGAGTACGGGTGCGCATCCGCCTCGTCCAACCGGCGACTTCGCTGGGACCCCTTGCGGAGGTAGCGGATTTCCCGCCGTCGATGCAAGTGCTTCGAACAGTGAACCTAGGATTCCTGCGAAGGTGTGAAGTGACCGCGTGCTATCCGCGCGTGCCGCCTTCTGGTGATGAAGCGGCCCCCCAGCCGATGCCTCCCAGAACGGTACCGCCCGAAGTGTCGAAGTCGCCCGTTGGACGAGGCGGATGCTCACCCGTACTCTATTGAAGCGATTCTCGGATCACGCGCGCGGAAGAAGCGCGCGGGAAACCGGGCGCCATTCTTTAGTGAAATGGACAGACTGCGAGTTGCTGAACATGGAAGAGCTTCAGCCCGCTGTGTAATGTACTAATAGCGGAGCATGTGGAGCTGCTAAAGGGTGCTTGCGCTGCCGAGGACGCAGCAGTTTCGAGGCGAAGCGACTTTGTGCCGCCGCCCTGAGTGTCGTGGGCTGTGGTGAGTGCCGTGCCGTAAACGACGCCGATGAGCCGACTACTCTCTGTTGGTAACTGTGACACGTGTTGTGCCTCCGGGAGAGAATCAGTTATCAACTTCCTCAAATATCTGCGGCATCCCTTATAGAGACAGTGCCGCGCTCCGCAGGGA
>NW_027156328.1:0-438 GCF_002600585.1 Cystoisospora suis | reverse complement strand
TCGAGCCCGTGATCATCCCTGCGCGGAAGCACGAACCCAGGGCAGCTCTCGCTTCACCGCGGATTGTGGAAGACAGAAGTGTCTGCTCTGCATAGCCCGTTGTTGGCGAGTGCTCCAAGCGCGATCCTTTACTCCTTTCCCAGAACCGAGGAACGGACTATCCAATAGCCCAAGTACTACAACGGAACGTACCAGCGCCTAGCCCGCCGGAGAGGCACATGGTCGAGACGTGACGGAAGACGGTACTGTCGCAGTATCCGTGCACACACCTACCCCATCTCGCAGCCAAGGTAGTTTCAACACTCGAAACGCCTGGCAACTCCTTGCCGCATGCTAGGATGTTAAGCAGCTGGAGTGCGGCAGGAACAGCCGTGTCCACCGGAACTAGCGAAATATAAAAGCTCGCGCGACACGGTAGATGGAAGACACGCCGGATCT
>NW_027156327.1:799-1291 GCF_002600585.1 Cystoisospora suis | reverse complement strand
AGCCTCAGAAGTACCCAAGGTGTGTGCTCGGTGCCCAGAGTAACCAGTGTGCGGGCCCGGCGCCCGGGATAACCAGTGAGCGACCGGGGCGGGACCGGACCAGCCGGACGAGAGAGCCACCAGCCCGGGGCACCGCCCAAGGGCAGACCAGTGGAGCCCAAAGAGGAGACCAATGAGAAGACTACCGGTGAAGGGAGAAGATTTATTCCGGGGAAAACGGAGCCGTTTGGGAAGAGAACAACTTTTTTGGGTAGACTGAAGTTTTTCCTTGTCGTTTTGAGACTAGGACAGCCTCAACCTTTGCATAAAGAAGGTGTGCACGGTTGAAAGTGAGTGAAAAGTGAGCAGGTGTGAGCGAGGGTGTCCTTCCTACGCGACTGTGAGTGAACAGAAGTGAAGTTCCGTGTGGGTGTCTGACCTTGTACGGCTTTTGGGACCCCGTGAATGCCTTTTTTCTGGTGACAAGGCTTAGACGGGGAGTTAATCCGTGTG
>NW_027156327.1:0-481 GCF_002600585.1 Cystoisospora suis | reverse complement strand
TGACAGTATATATGATAACATAATTAATTGGTAGCACCGCATGGTTACTGTTAGCTATCGAGTGTTATGAGTGTTGGAGGCTTGTGTTGACTAGTTAAGTGGACGTGGGGAACGAAGCGTCTGATCGAGTTCGGCTAGCAAGGGCAATCGTTGAGGTAAGAGGCCCCGAGGGGCAAACAATGACAGAACCGGGACACAGGGAAGGGTCTACGAGGATTCCTGAAAGACACTTGGAAACCCCCAATATGGAGTACACAGAGCTAGGAGGAGAGGTCAAGAAGGACCCGTTGGAGGAGAATAAAGACCGGGAAAGACGTGGCTTTGGAGGAACTTCGACCGGAATTGAAGGAATGGAGAGGGCCCTGGGGATGGAGCGCAGAGAAGACCTGGGTTTCTCGGGCCCGGTGAGGGCGGACCAATTGGGGATGGAGTACGATGCCTTATCTTACCCCGTAATGGCTAGGGCAAGGATCGGGAGCGG
>NW_027156326.1:5921-6352 GCF_002600585.1 Cystoisospora suis | reverse complement strand
CTTCAGTCGCAGTTTCTTCGCTCTGCTGTGATACCCCCCCCGCACAGGCGCCCCAACCATCATGCCATCCTCTAAGTGGTTGTAAGAGATCTCAAGAGAGTTCTTCTCACAGCCATCCGAACCAGCAAGATGGCAGACTACCTTCTGATACAGTTCAACATCGCTTATCATCCTATACTGAGAATCTGTTCCTTGAAAACAACCCAGCTCAGTATGTTTCTCCTTGCTTTCCACAAGGAGACAGGTCGCCTCACACAATCCACTCTCCCGCAAGGAAGAAATTCCAGAAAGGTCCTCATAATGAGCCCTCATGCCGGTACGATCGTCCTCCTTCAACATGGCAGAAAGGCCATACTGCTGGGATGCCTACGGTGGGTTTGGGAGATAGCCGTGGTGACGGCAGTTGTCGCGGTGTATATACACCTCATGTT
>NW_027156326.1:5426-5825 GCF_002600585.1 Cystoisospora suis | reverse complement strand
AGAAAATACCACAAAGCTCCCCAGTATGGATGGAGAAGCTAAGCCAATTCCAGCAATACGGAAACGCACTGAACTCAGAGACTCTTACTGTTAAAGAGATCATCCATTCAAAGCAAAGAAAGTTACCTCCTCAAATGGTGAAGCAAGAAGGAGATGTGAAAAAAGAAGTGAATCCTCCTCAAGGGAAGGGACTGGTGGCTTTACCCAAGTTAAGAACATCAGCCATTCGTTGCCGTGAGCAAATTGAAGACGTCGAGGTTCTCTTCCACTACGCGCCTCCTCTCTCATCTCAGAAAGAAGTTATGAAGGCTGTTATCTCTGCTTGTAATTCTTCTTCTCATGCCCTCATTGAAAGCCCCACAGGTACTTGTAGATATTCTCCCCCTATCTATCTATCTA
>NW_027156326.1:0-5352 GCF_002600585.1 Cystoisospora suis | reverse complement strand
CTATCTATCTATCTATCTCTGGTGTGGAGCTACGTACGTGTGCTATACGTTCAGGACCCCATAGACTGCGGCCCGAGGTAGTCCTCCTGATTGTTCTTTCTGCTTGCACGTCCCTTCCCCCTCCATGACTGCGTGTATGTAGGCACAGGAAAGACCGCGGCTTTACTCTGTTCGTCTCTTGCTTGGCAGAGGAAATTTCATGTGGAGTCAGGAGAACGGCAGAACGTAGGCAGAATTGTTTATTGTACTCGGACACATAAGCAAGCTTCTCAGGTACGCGTCCGTTCTTTTCTTAGGATTTCACTCTTCTCTTTTGCTGAGAAAAGAAAGGGTTTCCTAGTTTTTCATCCTCCTTTACAGGTCTGTCTAGGTACAATGACGACGTGATTGTTGATGTATGTATGTATGAGTATGCCTGCCTAACAGCTGTGTGAGGAGATGGACGACTCGGATGTTATTTGTAGACCTTTCAGTCTCTCCACTACCGCCTTCTCGCTGTGTATAGAGGAATTACTTCAGGGGATGGTGAAGGACGGGAAAGGAGAAAGAAGAGATTGAGTGAATCAGTAGGGAGCTTGTTTGTTACCCCGTCGACTCCAGCCTCATCATCCACTCAAAATAAGGCGAGTTCGTACGTGTTGGCGTCTGCTTTTGCTTTTTCTTTCAAATTTCTTGTGAAAATTCTTTCTCTTCTTCGTTTTCTAAAGCATACACATCACCCTTCTCCTTACAGATATAGCTAACTTCAACCTGAGCATTGCAGGACAGATACGGATTAGCTGAGGAACTATGACTCCGCTGCTTGGGCAAGGGACAAGGTTGGGGTGTATAGACAGCACCTTTATGGTAAAACTACAGAAGAAGGCCGTGCCTCTCTTTAAGTAGGTGTTAGATGCCCTTCCACCTATATCCGACCCTCTGATCGTTTCTGCTTTCTCCACTTCCTCTCGTCGTCTAAGAGTTACATGACTTGCTCGGCCTCTGAGTCTATACATATGCATAAAGGTTTTTAAAGCGCATGCGGATAGACTATTGACTGAACTTTAAGACTCAAGAAATGAAGACTTCTGTTGTTCGACCCCTTGAAAGCTACTCGTATTGAGATGTGCTGCTTCATTCAGTCCTTCTTCTTTTTCCTTTTCTGATAGGTGATCGCGGAACTGAATCAAAGTCCTTATCAGCCGGCAACAGTTCACCTAGCCTCAAGGAAATATCTCTGTCCATATATGAGTTCTTCTATAGCTAAATCAGCTATGTCCTCGATTTACCAGACACTTCGTCAATCGGCAGTCGATCTTGAAAATGATCGCTTCCCCAATGATCCTTCTTCTCTCCGACGCCACGACGTGATGAACTCAAGGAAGAAACTTCGAGGGAATCTCCGAGCAGAACTTTCAACTTCATACGATCGACATTCTTATCTTGACGAGAATATCAACAGCAGGCGGGAAAGCAAGAAAGATAAGAAGGAGGACGATGACGAACAAAAGTCCACGTCTATGAAAGACAGTTCGACCCCTTCTTACTTCAGGATAAAGAAAGAGAGAGAAGACGAAAAAGGGCTCACAGTCAGGAATGGAGCTGAGAGAAATGAAATAGAAGAGAGGAACATGCCCTTTCAACGACAAGACACCCAAGGGAGCCGAGTGACGAAGAATGAAAGTTGTTGTTGCAAGACAGGAAGCATTAAGGAAGGGAGAAGGAACGAGAAAGGAGGACAGAAAGAGCAACAGAAGGGAGAAAAAGCGAGACCAGTGATGAAGGACGTCATATCTGGAGAGGCTCATTTTTCACCGTCACTGATAGAAGCTACCTTACTATCAATTGACTTCTTACAAGATTCTCTCCCCTCGTCGTATCGCCGCGCTCGCAGCTCCCCCGCTGCAATTGTACCTTCCTCCTTACCACCCTCTTCATCTTTTTCTTCTTCTTCTTCTTCCTCTTCTTGTCTAGGCTCCCGAAGAGAAGAGCTTCGGATACCTCTAGCAAATGAAGGCCGTAGCACATCATTGGAGATCTTCTCCTCCCGTGATTCTCTCGACAAAAGTCCACCTTCTCCGGTGAAAAACCATCTTCTCCCCGACAGGGGTCTCCAAGAATCTCTACAGATGGCTTCTTCTCTTCCTCCGTTTGCTTCATCTCTTCCTGCTCTGATAAAGAGTGAAATGCATGCTTTGCAGCCGTTAAGACGAGCGAGTAGTAGAACAATAGACGGGGACAGTACACGTCGTAATAAGGAAGAGGGGTATCCAAGACTATTGGCTGACAGATACATAGCAACTAGTAGAGAAAGAGAGAACTCGCTTACCATACCTTCCCGAGAGGTCCACTCACATATGCTCAAGTTGAAAGAATTCGTTTATAAAGGTGATAACGAGAAACAATCCGATCTACGTCCTTCTTCTTCTTCTTCTTCGTCTTCTCTTGCGTTGTCGTGTAAGAGACCTTCCATAGGAGAAAAGAAAGAGTTTTATGGAAGGAGAGACTATCAGAGTGTAGAGCATGTCAAATCAGAGGGTGGAGACGAAGAAACGATCTTTTCATCTGAGAATCTTCTCACTCCTAATGACAGAAAAAAAGACGTACACACACAACGCAATGAAACCAGAAGCTGTCTTGTCAAGACTGAGTTACTTGATTATTATTCTTCTTCTCTCTTCATGAGCGCCCCCCGTCGTCCCCGTCGCTCGCGCTCTGCTGATGGAGGGAAAGTGCTTGTCCAAAGAACCATGTCAGATTTCTTTCGCGCTTCAAGAGGAAGGAAAGGACATGAACGGAGAGACAGCATCAAACAGGAGAAGTCTTTCGGGAGGACGGACACATACGAGGGAGGAAGCACATCACGAGATACACTTCAAGTGAGAGAAAAGACGTCTCTCAATCAAAATACATCATGCGCTTGTTCTCATCATCACAGCAGCGGACTCGTCACGTCTTCTTCCTCTTCCACATGGGTAAGGAGCAAACGCATAAGAGGACATGACGTAGAATCTCCTCTTCGAATCGATCCTGTCCCTCTTCTTCGTTATCTTGAGCGTCTTCTTATCTCTCCTCCTCCATCTTCTTCTTCGTCTTCGTCTTCATCTTTTGCATCTCCGTCTCCGTCCTCTTCCTCGTCCCCTCCTCCCCTTTCCCGCCTCTCGAAGGAAGATCAGTCTTTATCATCTTTGTCAACTTCTTCTCGGCAAAGAGGTGAGAGAAAGCTTTCTCACCACACGACCCCCAGTCCTCATAGACAGGTTACGACACCTGTCTCTTCTATGTCTCAAAAGAGTGAAAAGCCATCTTCTCCATTCCTTCTCCCTAGCAGTATTGAAAATTCGCTTCCTGCTGCGTCACGTTCGTCGACCGAAGTACCTTCTTCACAAAGAGAAGTAAAGAATCTTCTCAAGCAAGAAGAAAGGCCCACATGTCTACGACCTGTTGTTTTAGATGAGGCGTGTTGCCGACAAGCTGCGACTCGGGCTGATAAATGGAGAAGATGGGCCGGCCGATTAAGATCGCGTTTCGTCGCTCCAGAAGAAAAGAGAGGAGGGGGTTCAGGGAGAGGCGGAGATTTCACGTATCTTTTAGAGATGCTGCTTAACTATGCCTGTATGATATCAGAAAACGTCCGTTCTTCAAGTAATAGGTTGTCTAAGATACAGGAAGGAGATGAGGAAGAGAAGAAGTCGATGAGTTTAAGAAGAGAGAGTGAGAAAGAGCTGAGAGAAAAGAAGGAGACAGGAAAAGATGCAGTGATGAGGAGGAGGTGTAGAGAGAATCTTCAAAGGAGGGAGCAGAAAGAAGGAGGAGACGAACAGAGGATGAAAGAGAAGGAGACAGGGGAAAAGGAAAAAGAGAAGGTGACGATGAGGAGGGGGAGAGACGGCATGGCTGTATCTAAAGAGGGCAGAGAAGAACACCACAGAGAACATAGAAGCGAAGAAAATTCCCTAAGAACTTCCGAAGCAGGTGATAGTATCTCTTTCACTTTAAGTTCAGATAGCGAAGGTTTCAAGTCCCTTCAAGGTGACAGAGAATTCTCTGAAAACAAGTCTCAAGACAGGAGATCTGCCCTCTCGTCGTCATCTTCTTCTTCCTATTCAGTTCATCGTACAAAAGAGAAGAGTGTAATGTGGAACAAGCCAGATGGATGGATCTGTCCCTTCTATGTTCGGTTAGGCGAAGGATACTTCGTTGAGAGGCTCTTTGAGAGACTTCGACCTCCTTTAATGATTTGTTCTCAACAAAAGAAGGAAGGTCATGGAGACGCACTATCACAGGATACCTCTTCTGTGGTGAAGAGTAGGAGAGATCAAGGTGCCAAAGAACAAGAAGATAACCTGGCAGATGAAGGTGGAGATGAAGAAGGAAAGACGGAAGAATCGGATTTCAAGGTTATGGATGTAGAAGAGATGGCGTCATTCAGTTTGAGGTGTATGTGTTCTTACCCATCTAATGCGTCTTCACGACACCTCCTCTCTTCTGGTGGAACACCCATGAGGACTATCACAGACAATAGTAAGCAGACAAAAACGTCCAGTTTGCTAGAGAGAAATCTACCTCTCTTCAAGAAAGAGAGAGAAGAATCGACATCTTTCACGAGAAGAAACAATCCTTGTCCTTGCCCCCCTCATCACTCTTCTACTACTCCTTGCTGCTCCACGGCTACCTCTCTTGGCATGAATCGCACAAAGATGATAATTCAGGGAGGATGCGGGAAATGTCTAGGAGAAAAGAACTTCTTTGATGAGGACGAAGTGTTAGAGAAGAAGAAGGATGCGAAGGTCGAAACCCAAAGTTCTCCCTTTCCGCTCCCCCTTTTGTCTTCGGATATCACGTGTAGAGACACCTGCCTGCCGGGGGGATTGACTCGGCCAGAAGACTCCCTGGCTTTCTTGAAACTTAAGCAAGAGAGAAATAGCGGGGAGAATGATGTAGATGATCATCGAGCGGATCTCTCTATGTCCTTGAGAAGACAGAGAGACAAATGGACTGAGTTAGTCGTCAAAGATAAAGTAGAGATGAAAACCTTGAAAGACACATGTGTAGTCGGAGCCTGTCCTTACTATTCCACTCTTGGCTTCTTACCTTTCGCTGACTTGGTTGTCTGTCCTTATACCTACGTCCTTGATCCGAACATTGCTCGAAGAATGCGAATGGATGAGATGCTCAAAGGTAAGCAATCTGTTTGCTAACGTGTATGCATTACCAGCAAGCGCTCCTCAAGACATATCATACTATGCTCCTTTAGGCAAAGCAGTTTATAACCTTCACCAACTTTCTCTAACCGTCCCAACGCTGGGGGTTTGTTGTCATGAATGATCCGATCTATCTATCTATCTATCTATCTATCTATCTTCTTTTCTT
>NW_027156325.1:3678-3847 GCF_002600585.1 Cystoisospora suis | reverse complement strand
GAAAAGCCACCGAAGCGGGATGAGAGAGACGCTGTAGGTTATCTTATCGCCTGACTTGCATGCGAAACAACATCAATACAGTGACCCAGCAGGCCAGTGGGGAGAATGACAAAGAAGAAAAATGTGAAGACACTCTTGTATGCATGTAGATAAATAGATGAAAGATAGA
>NW_027156325.1:2973-3272 GCF_002600585.1 Cystoisospora suis | reverse complement strand
AGGACACACATCACACTGGAGTGTATGTACACCCCGTGGATAGCGAGTGAGACAGGGAGGGTACCTGAAGAGCTCGCTTAACAACAGCGTTAAAGTTCTCCTCACTACAATTGGCTGGGTGTTTGGCTATGTCGACTGCCGTCGAGACAAGCTGTGAGGTATCCATACACTGCAAATGAGGTAGAAATCGACCTGAAAAGAGACTCGGAACGCATAGTTAGAACATGTACATACACTCGAGACAACTCCGCTGTCGTCTTTACTCCCAGCTTGCGGGAAATCGATAGATAGATAGATAG
>NW_027156325.1:0-2697 GCF_002600585.1 Cystoisospora suis | reverse complement strand
TAGATAGATAGATAGATTCAAGTAGTTCGACAGGTAGGTATAGCTACCCTTTCCTTTCTTGCCTGTCTGTGTAGGTTTGTTTCACTTCCAGACGAACTGACTAGGAGTTGTAGATACGTCTTTCTCGATTGATCTGTTTGCCTCTCTCTCTTTACATACATCTGTACGTAAATGGAACTGCGTATATATCGAAGTAGAGGTCTCTAAACAGATAGAAGTGCAGTCAGATAGATATGCCGATAGATACAACGAAGGACTGGCATAAGGCGATATTCACTGAGCTCCTATCTATTCATATACTAGACAAGACTCTATGTATATGCACGTCCGCTGAATAAATGTTCACATATCTTTCTACACACTCTCTACTTACCGTACATATCCATCCATCCATACAAATCTACACTCATATATATACGACGAGATCATCTACCATATATCCATATCTATCTATCTATCTATGTGGATAGACACACACAATCTAGATAGATAAAATAAGCATACAGATGGTGGAGGAGTTATGATAAGGCAGACCCGATAGAGAGAGAAAGAGAGATTTACTTGTGGAAGAGTCAGAAGGAGAGAAAGGTTTCGACCTTGTAAGGGCGTAGGCCTGATGTACAGGAGAAGATGAAGAGGCGCTTATCGCCCAGAGAGAAGACTCCCGCCTATGATACTGATATGGCGTTCTATGAGATTTCAAATGACTTTTCACTTTCTTCAGGTGTATAGGCAGCTGCGGCTCCTTCGTTTTCTGTACAGCCTTGACTAAAGGATGTGAAGGTTGCATAAACACTTCAGGGGCTGCATGCTTCGTTCTACTGAGAGAAGACTTTGTTGAAAAAGACGTCGAGAAGGCTGCGGAGAAAGAAGGAAGCAATGACACAGGAGGAAAAGGAAAAGGAGGAGAAGAGGAAGAGAGAGATAAAGCTGAAGAAGAAGAAGAGGTTGGCTGGAGGAGATGAAGAGAAAGAAAGGTAAGGGGAGAAGAAGAGTTGTTGACTGTAGAGAAGAAAGCATGATAATGCTGGAGAGACCTACGAGAGAGAAGGACGGTTGAAAAAGAAGAGGGAGAGGTTCTAAAGAGACGAGAAAAAGAAGAACTAAAAAAAAAAGAAAAAGAAAAAGAAAGAAGAGAAGAAGATGTGGAAGAAGAGGGAGATGAGGAGGGGAAAGAAACCGAAGAAGAAGAAGATGGATGTGCTATTCCTCTCGAGAGGCGAGAAGGCCTGACCGATCGCCTTGTGGCCTCATGCGTTTGTCGATGCGAAGATCTCTCTCCTGCCCTTTGCCATTGAGACAGCGTTCTAAGACGGGAGGAGCGATCGAGTCGTGAAAGCGAGGAACATCTTGAGGAAGAAGAGAGAGAAGAGAAAGAAGAAGAAGAGCCAGTGAAGAAAGGAAGGAGGGAAGAAATAGAAGAGAAAGTCGGCTGTTTGCTTCTTGCTGTCCGTAGAATCGGAGAAGAAGGAAAAGAAGAAAAGAGAAGTAGACAAGACGTTGATCTACTTCTTCTTCTCCTTTCTCTCTTGCTATGTAGTCTCATGGTCACGATGACGTTCTGCTCATCTTTCCCAAGACTCTCTCTAAGAGACTTTATCTCTCCTTCTCTCTTCTCTTCTTCTCCAGTGTTCTTCTTTCTTCTCTTCTCTTCTCTTCTTATCATATCTTCGCTTCTCTTCTTCTCTACACTTTATAGACACATTCCCTTTGACAGGTTCACGCCCCGTTGAGGAAAGGAGAGAAGATGAAGTCTTCTCGCAGATACACGAGATCTTCTTGCGCTTCTTTTTCTTCTCTCTTCTTCTTCTTCTCACAAGTCATGCAAAGAACTCTCTTCACCCCCCAGCCATTCTTTTGTGAAGTAAGAGAGAGAAAAGTTATGACATAAGGTTGGCAACCTGTCCACCTGCGACTCCCCTTGTCGATCCCTAGCTAGACTTCCTTGTCTGCTGAGTGTTTACGTATCCCTTCCATCCGAAAGAGAGAGCTGGCTCGTTGGAAGAAGAAGAAGAAAAGAAGGAAAGTATGAGAGAAATAATCTAGACACACGCGTAACACTCAAGCTACTTCTCTCCCATCGAGCTACAATCGATGCATGCGGGTGCATGCATGCCTACTTCTGAAGCGATCTCTCATCGTTTGATCAACGTCGTCGTTCTTGACTTCCGTTTCCTTAAGAAAGAAGAGAGAAGAATAGGTATCTTCGCTTCGATCTCTTGCCTATAGACCTTCCTCCCCCTTCAGTGGAGGAAAGGCGAGAGTTTCGTTCGGAGAAACGTCATGCCCCTCTTTCGTGTTGAAGATCCTCTTTACATTCCTGTGAAAACGACGCCTTGACAAGCCTACACATTCAACGATCCCTTCTCGGTGGTCACCCAGTCGACTTCTTGGATCTATCTGCCTATCTGTGTATCTTGGACCAACCTGCCTATCTATCTGTGTTTAGTGGATCTATCTGCCTATCTAGCTGTGTTCGGTAGATCTATCTGCCTATCTAGCTGTGTATCGCGGATCTATCTGCCTATCTCTCTGTGTATCTTGGATCTATTTGCCTATCTATCACTGTGTCTTGATTTGACCTGCCTATCTATCTGTGTATGTAGTATCTATGTTCTCTGGATATACAGGTGTTCGGTTCGATCTATCTGCCTATCTGTGTATCTTGGATCTGTCTGCCTATCTGTGTATCTTGGA
>NW_027156324.1:0-238 GCF_002600585.1 Cystoisospora suis | reverse complement strand
GTCATACTTAAAAATAGGGCAATATTTGATGACGATCGGGGCAGGATTGTAAAATCCTGACACAAAGAGAATCTAAGGGGTTACGACCTCTCTACCCTAGATCAAAGAAGGGTGAAACCCCCCCATTCTATACCTCTTACTACCCCTCCTTGACTCCGAATATCAATATTAGATTATGTACTATTTCTCGGGGCAGAGCCAAAGCTCTGACAAATCCTCCACGTCTGAGTCTGATCTC
>NW_027156323.1:0-279 GCF_002600585.1 Cystoisospora suis | reverse complement strand
TGGTTTGGGCCCACAGAACGACATTTTCGACAATGGGGGATCGCACGACTGCGTTGATCGTTTTGTCGCTGAGGAGGCATTTACTTCCGAACTTTGCTGGCTTTGTCGTGAGTGTTTCTTTCGTTTGCGAATCGAAGGCGGGATTGACAATGAGACATGAGACAAAGACCCATAAATGCTGTCTATACAGTCAAGCAGGCACACACACCACACAATGTGAGACAAGAAAAGAGAACTTCTTATCTGCAAGGAGGAGGAAGATCTAGAAGAAGAGACAGA
>NW_027156322.1:0-9454 GCF_002600585.1 Cystoisospora suis | reverse complement strand
CGTCTCGGTCCGCAACAGAAAACATGCCGTGCCTTTAACGAACAGACTGCATGAACTTCACTTAAGTTCTAGCGGCAGCCTTTACAGTGGTGGCTTCTTATGGTGGAGGCGCGTTCTATGATGTGATAAATCTGCGCACAGAGGTCATCCGGAGGCTCAGTCATCGCCTGTTACGCAGGTTCTCCCCATCGACCCTCACGCCCGACACCGCCCCACAGCCGCCCTACAGCGATCTGTACTACCGACGGCACCCGGGAGCGACCTGAGAAGGTACAAACCGGCGGGACACTCAAGTTACGGCCGCGGAAGACGGCGGCACAGACCGTCTAGTAACTAACTGCTAAGAATCGAAGACCCCAAAGAGCAGCACTGCCATGGGGAGACGATCGAAGAGGTAAACACCTCGATGTGCCGAGTGACAATGAAGACGCTCAGTGGACGATCACGCACGGCAGCGCTGTGCAGCCCCAAAGAGACCGAACGCCATGGGGACACCCAGCCGCTGACCAGGAGTGACGGCACGAGCCGTCGAACTGCGCCGCGCAGCGGAGACAACGCGTCCTGCGAGACTGAGGACACCAAACTGCTCAGCCACTGTGAGATCTGGCAACAAGGGACGTTGCCAAGCCAAGTGGGGGAAGAATGATGGGACCTCCCCTGGGAATGGCCCATGCCTCGAACTAGCGAGTAGTTCTACACTGACTCACCGACTGATGCCGCATGGTCGTACAAAAAAAGGGAGAGTTGCACCGACAGAGCGGCAGCGATCTCATCCGGAAAAAAAGGTGTGCTGTGGTCTAGTGTCTGGCGTGTGGTTGATCACTGTGACGGTGCGTGACACGTTGAAGCGGATCTGTGAAACGAACGGAGTTCCGGGAACAATCATGTTTCAAATTGTTCTATGCGAAACTCTTACGGGCCTGCCTTCTTCGTGAGCCACTCGTGCCCCCGCGCGGCAGTAGAGGACGATCTGGACCTAACCGTGTGCGTTAGCACTCCCCACCCACGCAGCCACCGGCGAATGGAACGAGGCCGTACCCCAGCAGGTGCTGCTTTCCTGCTTGGTAGGCACAGATTTTTTACCTGTGTTGCTTTTCTTCCTAGGTATGGGCATCCCTGCACGACTGCTGGTGCACAATTTCCTCCACTGTCTCTCTTTACTTTCCAGGTAAAGCAATGACAATCCGAGGAGAGGACGCAGCAGAAAATGCTCGCCCGATTGGAATTACCGACGGGAAGAAAATGGCTGTGGACTCAGGCACTCTCACCAGCGTCGGCGCGGTTGAAGAGAAGGGGACACTTATGGGGGAAGGAAGATTTTCAGATGAGAGAGCAGCAAGGAGTAGGACGAGAAGCCTATTCGGTAGACGGCGTTTTGTCTCGAGCAGGCGGCACACGGCGTCGAAGGTCTCAATTGTTGCGGCAGCTTTAGGTATTATTTCAATGTCTTTTGTGGCAGTTCGCTTCATCGAGTGTCTCGGGGCATTGAGAGCACGCGGTACAATCCACGGGGGATTGTCTTTGGGAGTGACACCGCGCAAGCTTGCAGGGAGCCCGGTCGGAGACACTGAGAATGACAATTTATTCACCGTAGAAAAGTGCCTTGGGGCCTATGGGTCGGTCGATAGTGCATCGTCATCTGATAGGATAGACCTCGAGCCCAGGGAAGGCCCCGCAGCAGGAGATGAGGAAGCGAGGCTTACGTCTGCTAACGATGGGGAAACGGAGTTGTCTGGAGGAGACGATGGAGCAACGGGGCTCCTGTCTTCTGGAGATGATTCACTGACGTGGCTCACGTCTAGTGAAGATGTTGCAGTGAAGTGGCTCATATCTAATGGAGTAGATACACCAACGTGGCTCATGCTTGATGGACATGCGGAAGCCACGGGGGGGCCCATGTCTGGTGGAGATGACGAAGCCACGGGGGGGCCCATCTCTGGTGAAGACGAGGAAGCCACGGGGGGGTTGAAGTCTGGTGGAGACGAGGAAGCCACGGGGCTCATGTCTGGTAAAGATGAAAAAACCAGGGCGCTCATGTCTGCAGGAAATGAGAAAGCCATGGGGGGGCTCACGTCTGCTGAAGCTGGGTCAGAGGGTGACGAGGGAGTGCCGGAGGTTCCTTCAGCTCAGACTGTCCTTCCGAGACTCCCACTCAAAGCGAAAGTGTTAGCAAGGCAAAAGCAATTGCTAGCTCGCCGTAGACGCGTGCGCGTGGGGCTTCTCGCGGTTATCACAGTTTGGCTGATGGTGGCAGGATTGGCCCTTTTAGCCCTAGGAGGTGTAGGCACGAAAAAACCTAATGGGGCGCTAACGTTTCCCGGGTTCGGACTTGCAGGTGCTGGCGCGGTGATGCTGATCATCACATTCAAGATGTGGCTGACGGAATACAGTCTGGATCGGGGCGAGAGTCTTTAGGGGGGCTTAGAAGAAGCGGCAGGGTCACTGAACTTGCATGGGAAAGAAAAAGCGCAGGTGCCCTGAGTGGAAGCGGGCTGTCGAATTTCTTGTCTGAGAAGAGGCTATTCCATTTGGGGTCGTGAGAACAACCAAGCCCGGAGAGCAGCGTAGATCCATCCTGTCATCTTGGGGCGACATGTTGGAGCGTCCTTGTGATGGATATTGTTTTCTTTCTTCGCGCCTGCGAGGTAACGGAGGGGAAACAGACGTCCTCCAAGACCAGAAGAAACAAATATCAGATTTTTTGCATATCAGGACTACATGATAGATACATGCCTGCGACAGAGGAAGGAGGGTCTTAGAATATAGTAGTCACAGAAGCTGCTACGAGCGACCATCAGCTTGTCGCGTTGTTTGGTCACAGAAGGTCACCCCGGCTGGTCGTACTCACCGGCTTCCCCTCCTTTGAGACAGTGAGTGACCTGTGAGGAGCGTATGACTGGCCTTCCCCCCAACCCCTGAAATACGGGGGCGGGGGAGGCCGCGAAAGAGGAAGACGGGATGAATGTGGAGGGGAAGTAATCGACGAAAGAGAAGCAAAACACACCGTCCTCGTTTACCCGCAGGTACTACGGTGTGAAGGCATTTGACCACGACCAGAGGCACAGCACTCTCACCACGTTCAGCACTACGTGCCGGTAGGTGTCGCTTGACGGGGAAACACGAAACCCGTGCTGCCGGTGGATCCTCGCGGAGAGTAGACAAGCCAAGGCACCGTATCTAGCTAGCTTCAAAATAATGTATACGTATACCATTGCTATTTATTTCTTATCCTAAAAGCGAGTACAGTTGGTAGCAGTACTCGTGCCCGAGCGTGGGAGTATGTAGACCGCACTCTGTGGCCAACGAGAATAGTTTCTTGGTTCGTTTGAATACATATGTGTGTGAACGGCCTTCAATACCTATATACTTTTACATGCAGACACAGGCATTTATTAGTGTTGCAGGAGCCTAGTTGTTTCTACATCAGATGTTGCAATAGTCTTAGGACTGTGCCTATGATGTATTCACGTAGGAGGGTCCAATAGAAGTACGGATGTACGTTCAGTTGTTTTTTCGTTTAAGACTGATGCAGCTAACACTATACGCGCTGCACAAGATCGCGGAGTCTTTCTCCTTCCCTTTCTCATAACCCTTTCCCGATCCTCAAGAATCTGAACGCGTCAGTTGCCACGACTATGACGGGAATCACGATCCCTGCTGCATCGTGCACATGGACAGATATATGTACTGGCATCTACGAGAGAGAAGCGTGAAAATCAAGAGGTTCACAAGACCTCACCGCTTGATCTGTTAGCCGTTCGGAGAACAGTTAACACGCTGGGAATGACATGCAGGTTGACCACAAGAAGGACCAAGTCAGTTCAAAGATCCTGTCCGCCACGACGGGTCTCGCGCCGTCGCTCTGGTCACCGACTAAGCTCTCGGTGCCAGGGCGACCTTAACTTGGGTAGGTCGAACTGATTTGTCGCAGTGGCATTGATAGACTCGTCGCCTTGGGACACAGGGTTCACCAGAGTAAGATCACTCCTCGAGGTTTCAGCTGGCCGCATTCTAGTGGCCAATGTGTGCCGCCCCCGTACAATCGAAGGAGAGTCCACAACTGCTACTGCTTTGCTGGCGTCTGATTACTGACACCAATCACATTAGAGACGGCCGGTCCCAAACGATACGCCAGAAGGACCCTTGCAGTCGTGTGCAATATTCCATCTCCACTTCTACAGCCGGACTTGAGACAGGAACAGCTGGCGATCCACGTCCCTCCTGAGGCAAGACGCCACTACCTCGGGTCGACACGCTCGGAGACATATAGGTCGTGCTGCTTCAGTATATGATGTGGCGAAAATCCTAGAACGGGACAACTCCTGTAACGGACCTCCCGTGAGTTGAGGAAGGCACTCCCGTTGGGAGTTTGTAGGATAGTGAGAGAAGGGCGAAAGAGAGTTTGACGCAGAACACGCAGCATCTCCTTCGCACCAGCGCATGGAGGTTTCTGGCGCGTACACAAACTTCCCTAGAAGGAAGCATCCTGGATTTCGTTCTTTTTCTCTTCTACTTCTAACAGCAAGGATCTAGGAACCGTCATAGCGCACCTCGCCACTTCTACTAGACATAATAACGGCAGGAGGTAAACGGACGGAAGGGGGCCAGCTGATTGCGGATTCCGAACGTCTCCTTTGCACGTCTCTCCACAGCTTCGGCTGACCCGAGCAGGTTACCGTCGATCTCCTCACAGCCCATATCACCCCTTCCGTGTATCACCATGAGTAGTCATCCGCGCGTACAATATCCGCACAACCTGCCACCGCCTAATCTCTCTGCGGATTGGTGTAACGCAAAGACAGACGTCTCTTTCCGACCGACATCATACACTCACTTCGTCCTCTTTCCCTTTCGAGAGAACAGAGTTGGGCTCTTCTCTCTGTCCCACAAATCAATTGTCAGCCAGCATCCTTTCACGCTTTTGAGCTAGATGCCTGAGAGGGAGAACGGGAGCCCGTTCCTTTCTTGCTTCCGTTGGGTCTTCGATCGTCATCAGCATCTCGTTCCTTCCTATGGTAGAGAGAAGAGTAAAGAAAACTTCCTTAGTCCCTTCCTTCGTCTCGCAATCTCTTCGTTTGTCTCTTTCAACTCACCCACTGTCCGCTTGTCTTTTATCCAAGGCTACACTGCCTCTCAAAACCCGTGAGCACTGCAGTCCTAGTCGCCAGAGCGGAGAACCACGCAGGAGTATCTACTTCAATCCTACAGTCAGCATAGGACGCGCCCCCACCTGATGGCCTGTTAACTAACGGTGTCGTTGAACGTAGAAACTATGTACGAGCTTCAGACCAGGGGCACGTTGCAGTCAAACCTAGGAGAAAGAACGACAAAATATGTCGGAGACGAAGACGGAGCAATGTATAAAGAGCCGTCCTTCTCTCGCCTCCTCTTCGACATAAAACAGGTCCATCTTCTGAAAGCGGAGTCTCTCTGAACCGGGAAAGTTTGTTCAGTCGTTCGCCTCACAAGCCAGAAAACTCTGTCCTAGGAATCCATTCTCTAAGGTCTCCTAATCGCTTGCCAAATCTTAGGGTTCGGACTTCTTTGTTTTGACATCGTCGTATACCTGAGAAATACACACGCAGAAGCCTTCAGAAAAAGTTCGCGTCCATCGCCTTCTCAGGTCTCCGCAAAGAAAAGAAGAAATGAATACACCAGACAAGGAGATCTACACACAGCTGGTCAACTGGATACAGGAGAACAAGAGGTGTACATACACGTGAGAGATGAGGTGCGCGTACACGTGAACAGTTGAATACACTTGAGAGATGATGTGTATATACACGTGAAGAGCTGGGTGTACACACACCTGACGAATGAGGTGCGCGCGCACCAAGACACTGAATTCACCAGATAAAAGAGGAGTACGTACACCTGAAGAATGGAAATCACCAAGCGACAACTCGTGCATATTTCTGAGAGATGAGTTGTGCATGCACCTGAAGAACAGAGAACCCGAAGAAACGAATCGTGCGTAAACGGGAGCAACTGCATACACCAAAAGTAGGGCCTGTGCACACCTGAAACTACGCTCCTTGCTGCCGACAGCGACGGGGGAAGTTTCTTCCACACGTCTCTCTATCGTCGTTAACACGTGTCACCTATTCTTGGGTTTCCCCTATACACATTCATCACTGGGAATCCCGAATAACAAACTGTACAGCTTTCTACCTTTCATGTAAACAGATATAATTTTTCCTTTGTTTCTCATCAAGATGAACTCTCATTCGTGACAAACACAAAGAGTATTTGCAGATGTACGTGCCCTCCCAACCTGCCTTGTTTCCCTGAAGTCACTCTCTCTTGGATACGTGATCGAACAGATAACCGACAAGAGAAAGTCTGATGAGTTTGAGTAGAGGTGCGTTTTTCTTTACATGGCTTCAACTCATGATTCTAGGTATTGTCAGCCTATCTGTATCGAACTCTTCCGACCAGCTATGTTTCATTGCGACAAAGGAAGCCTTATATCACCTGTGACGAAGGATGCTTTTTAAGACCACCCTAAGACCACCCTAGCTGGAGGAGGCTGCTGTTTCATCAACAAAAGACGCGGAGTGACAGTCTGCGATATGTGTAAGTATATATATATCTATATGTTGATACATGTGCGTATATATCTATGTGTATATATATGTATGTATATACACATGTATAGGCGTGTACATATTGTCTGGTGAGAAGCCTATCTATCTCTCTTTGTCTGAGGTGAGGAAGATTCGAGCTCCCTAGGTATGAAATAAAAATGCTGAAGTGTGCGCAGCATCTGACCAAGCACTGGCGCGTATGATCACTTCGTTTGTTTTGACAAGAGAATCTGATCTCTTAGTCTTGTCCTTATTAGATAAGAATGGCAATACTCTTACAAACAGAGAAAAACCGAGAGAGAGAGAAAGAGAGGATAAGCGTTCGGAGAAGAGAAAGAGAAAAGGAGAGAAAGGAGAGAGAAAGAGACAACACTTGAAAAGAGAAGAACAAAGACGGCGAGCGAAGAAGAACTACAAAGATGCAGAAGAGGAAGAAGAGACACACGACCACCCCCTATCCGTCCCTCCACACTGGGTTTCTTATACCTCATCTCATATCCTTCTCTTGGCTATGATCGATATTCCTAATACACTAGAGAATGAAGCAAGTTCTTCTCGAAGAGATAGCCTTATACACACGCAAATCCATACATCAACTCAAAACAACCTCACATGCACACATCAAGATTTCTTTCCAGCATGTTTTTACTTGATGATAGAGCTATAGTGATTTGTTTATTCTCTGTCCCCTTTCTTTCTTTCTCGTCGTCTTGGTGAATGCTGGTCTCTACAAGCGAAGACGGCTGAAGGGTTTGATCGAGAAAGAGAGAAAGCTCTCTCTCTCACACTCCCACGCACACGCCCTTCTTCTACGTGGATATACATGTATGTACGAAGCGTCATGCATCTATGTATGTATCTTCACGGATTCAGATAGAAAATGCACTTTTTCCTTATGAAATGAAGGAAGGACGAATCAAAGAGAGGAAGGGGAGGGGTGTCTTCTTTTTCTAAGGGTATGCACGATTCTCTCCCTGGAGGACGACTTGTGATCCCTCGGATCTTTCTCAGGTTATCTCTTAGCTACCTACATACTCACCAAAGAACTCTTCACTACAATTGCATTCATTTTTTCCTTTCTCTCTTTACATACAATATATGTACGTACCTAGGTATGTATATATACGTGTAGACATTTGCTCGATTAGTGAGAAAAAAGAGAGAAAGAGAGAAAGAGTGGCAGAAACGAGTGTTAGATAGGAGCCCACACGGACTGAAGAAGAATGTGAGGAGATCAGATAGAGGAATACTCCTGAGAAATAATACACTAAATAGAACGGTAGATATCTTCTCTTCTCTCCAACTCTTTCCATACCTATCACTACCATCATCACGGTAAGACTTAGCTTCTTATATATATATATATATGTATAGATGCATAGATAGAGACATATGTATGTTATGTATGAAGATATACGCAGGAATATATCTCTGTGCACGTACCCCTCGAATATGTATGTACGTATGTATGTCTGTATACGTAGGCATGCATATTATGCGAGTAACCCTTGCAATTTGACGAGTGTACGGCCCCATCTAGTACCAAAGAATGGAAAGCCGGAGAAAACGACTGTATGGACGGAGAGAAGTTGTGGAAAGAGAGGGAACATCGGTCAAGTCCAGATTAGGGTCGGGCTAGGACCGGCAGGCTCGATGTGAAGACACCTGACTTCACCCGACACCTCAGCACTCCCACTCTCAGCAGCCCGTACAGATAGCAGGTGTACCTTGAATAGAGGCTTGACTTTACATGTTGTAGGCTTTGTCTCCTACGAGGTGATTATGAATAGCTTGAGAACCGGTAGGCATATGCCGTATTTGTTTTCTTCATGGTTAATGTATGCTAAAGAACAGACTTCATCGTCATGCCGAGTGTGGAAGTGTAGTGAGACCACTCTGTAGAGGTTGTGAGGTTACATTTCTATGTCGTGTTACCTCCTCTCTCTCTCTATAATGGCATGCTTCCCAAGACAGTATATCACGTATGCACAGATTCATACAACTATCGCAGGAGGAATGAAGTTTTGTCGTCTGCAAAAGGCGCTTTGAATAGTTTTCTTAATTGAGTTGGTAGTGATTGTAATACATGTATAGAGAAATAGACTCATCAGAAGAGAGCAGAAGTGGGGGACCTAGGTACCTACCGAGTTTACGTCATGTTCCCTGCAGGAAGTAGGCTGGGTGATCTGGGAGTCTCTCTCCTTCCGTCCCAGCCGGTAATTTCTCTCTACTTCAGAAAAGTGGATGACCTCCTCACGTAGGAGTTACGACAGAAACAAGCTTCATCCTACCATCCTACACATGCTTTCATTTGTATCTGTATAGTGAGAGAGAAAGATAGAACTGACTAGAGGGTTCAGACGATAACCACTGCTTGGTCGATACATAATCCCTCAACCCTACTATAGTCAATACCTAGCACGTACAGACAGGTGAGTACAAATACAGAAGAAATATATCAAAAGAAAACGTCGCCTTTAAGGCCTCCTTTCCCGTCCTCTCTTTCTCTCTAGGTCGCGTAGATACTCAGTTACTAGATTCTCCGTGGACAGTTGTTTTTGCGCAAATCATGCACAAAAGGCGAGCCACATGTGCAGTGGTGTCCGCCTGCTACAAAATACGTATCCCGCTGGCAAGTCAGTTACAAGTGAGAAAGGACTGTGAAGGGAAGATGAAGGGCGTGCCGCTGATACCGACAGTTGCGGAGTGACTCCCAGGGATATCACCAGGAGCCACGTCACCGCGTCCAGGAACATATCCTGGGGAAGTAGCGAATTGATTCGCGATGTCGCCAGGCGTTACCGACTGACACCTAGGAAGCGCCGAATCACTCATCGGGGTAAGACAAGAAGTTGCGTAGTGACGTT
>NW_027156321.1:0-3741 GCF_002600585.1 Cystoisospora suis | reverse complement strand
TTCAAGGGAACCTGCTGGATTTCTTCCGGCGTCGACCCCGACAGGCCCCGGAGAAGCAGTTGGAGTATCCCCTTGGTCGTAAGGGCATCTGCAAAAATGAGAGCAGCACCCCGCCGAGGAGTGAGACGTGACGCCACCGGAGCAGCTGTCACAGCACTACTGTCAAAAGCGCTTACAAGTTGTCTTCGTGGTGACCAAGTGAGGCAGGTCGACTTGAATGTGTACGGTGACGATCATTGAGGGCGCAAAGAAACAAAATCTTCCCGGATTCGTGGAGGCCCTCAGCCCGTGTGCATGTGGTGACAATCGGACGTGTGTTGCTATCTCAAACCAAGTCTCTATTGAAGACGCACCGGCCAGCCATGCCTAACACGTTGTACCTAGGTTGCGGCAGTGCGTTTCTTCTGAGTCTAGAACCTGCAAGCAACATTGGGCGACGAGCGACCCAGGCGCACCCGGGCAGGACCACAGACTCATTTTGTGCCCGCAGACGCGCCCCGCGGCCAGAGTGGACACCGGCCTGGAACAAGCTGAGGGGGTGAATCCCCTCGCTGACTTTGTTGTAAATCATCATGGGCCTTGTACGCAGCCGTCGGACCGATTCCAGTGGGGACGCCACAACTTCAGAGCCGGTGCTGACTGGCATGGACGTTTGTGAGCTCATTCCCCAGTACGAACAGTGCGTGCGAAATCGTGTCCAGGCGAGCAAGTCGTCCGCGTGTACTCCACGAAAAAAAAGGAACCTTTCGACATACCGTCACTTGCAGACTGCGCTACTGCGTTTCGCACTCACCCGCAGAGCCTCTGTAAAACATGAGCACGCCACCATCTTGCGACGGCCGCGCATCGGCGCGGACGTGGACGATCGACTGACAGCCCTGAAATTACATGCACTCGAGTGGAAACGACACACGCTGTCGGCTTGTGACCAGAAGGCTCGTACCACACACGCCCGTAGGTATCAACGCACGTGTTTCATTCCAGCTCCAAGACAATAACTCGTCAACATCGACCGATGAGATTGCGAAAGCCAGGCACAACGTTGCTCGGTGACGCTCCCCAGATGGCTCATCGACTGAGTCTCGACCCTCGAGGAAATTTGAAAACGCGAGCTAGTGCGAGAGGCCACGAACACCCAAGCATACCACAACAGGTTTCTGTGTCCTTGGTGAAGTCGGCGAAATTGAAGACACCTCCGACTTACAAGCGAAAACCCACAGATTGGTGTTTGAAACTAATAGAGCCAGTGTGTACACGGTGTACAGTACCCGTGTTACAGCTACCATGGAAACCCCGGCTCACCGCTACAAGAGTATCTCGACCTCGCATGCTGTGCGGCAGCTGCTGAAGAGTACTCCCCAAGGAAATCAAACGCTCCATGCTGCAGCGGAGAAGAGATGAGACAAGGAATCCAGCTGGACGGCAGGTAAGTCCTCGTGCGCAGAAGCCATGAGTCTCCGCTGTCCCTCAAGCTTTGGCAGGGGACGGCTCTGAGGTGTAAAGTAGCTGCTGCTACCGAGCCCTGCACTGAAAAGAAGGCGCCACGGACACGGCCACCGCGGCCTGGGACTATCTCTGAAGGCATCGCTTGTACCTGCGAGTCGGTGCCGAGAGTGCCTCTTCCTATAGCCGGTTCACACAGCATCGATAACAATATCTTGGAGCCCAACCGGCAGGCCGTAGCAGTTTCTGCGCGATTGTGTGTCAACGAGAATGCTGAGTCGAAGTGGCGGCCCGCGTCCGCCCGGACGGGGTTCCATCATTACTCGGCCACGCGGGCGGACACACACTCAAAAAAGTTCGTAGTCGTCGACACTGTGGCGACAACGCCGACTGCTGGACCAGACAACGCCGGGTGCTGGCCAGTCCAACTTGTGCGCACTCGGTCCACCTAGTCATGCAGCGGATCTCGTTTCAGGCTCGTTGCATCCGGTGAGCGAACCTGGCGGTCGACAAAGGAACATCACTGACCCGCGTCGCTCACGCTCCGGTTTCCCGTCATCCTTCCTAAAAGTACCCAGTGTTTCAGGTGTCCGTTCACTAAGCTACAGTATTCACAGAGTCGGAAAACGACTGGAGAGAGAACAAGTCTCACCGAGAGCGCGGATCATTGACAGGCAACTTGCGAAGATCTCGGAGAATATGCTGCAGAGCTGCGGGAAGTTTCCCGAGCACCGCTTCGTCTTGCTCGTCCAGGGTTTTTTTGTTGACTACGGCTCTTTCGTTTCTGAAAGAGGGGGGTCCTGTGGAAGGGCCCCCAGGATACGCAAGAAGCTTACGGTCTCCACCTCTTCCCCGCTTCTGGGAAGACACCGTTGAGAGAGGGCTGCAGACAAAGTTTCTGGCATTTATTGCCGGACTTCTGGGACTACTCAGTCCGCCTGGTAACCGCATGTATTGCCCCGACAGAAATTGTGTTCTCATCGAAGATCTCAGTCCAGTCCGAGGGAGTCCCGCGAGACTGTGGCGGTCCAAGCACGAACACGTGAATGCGCATTGAGAAAGCAAAGTGTCAGGAGACCAGCGCGCCTGAGAAGAGCGGGGCCACGACGGTATCCGGGCGACGGAGGGGGAGAACTTCGATACGAAAGACGCCAGAAATGGAAAACCGGGGCCCAGTGTGCTCCGTATCTGCTTACGCTTACCTACACGCGGGCCGGTAAGTTTACGTCCCGAATGGGGCAGCCGTGGCTCCCCCTGGTCTCCGTCAAAGAACGAACGCGGCACTGCTGGTGTCCAACAAAAACAGCCTTTTTTGGATACACCTGTTCCTGCGTGTCCCTTGTCATGTGGTGGAGTTGTCCTCAGGGGCAAGGGTTGTGTAGATTCACACATCGGAGTAAACTTCCCGGAAGTCAAGACTGGCCAAGTCACAGACAGAGAAGGTGAGGACAGCGGGACAGGAGGATGGAAAAGCATGGCATTGACGTGACACCTACTTAGTATAGCGGCAAGGGCAAGCAAGAACAGCGGTGCACTGAAATGCACGGACGTCACATCCTTCGGGTTCTGTTTCCTTGAGAAAGCCAGGAGACACGGCTCTCTCAGTCGCACTGGAAATTTTTGCCTCATGACAAAGTTCTCGGCGCAGGGCTGTGAGGCATCGACGGCAGCTGGAAATCCAGAGAACGACGCCAAGGGAGAGCTTGAGAGGAAAGCCGAAGCACGAGATCAAGACTCCGACAAGGCAGACGCGTGTTTGCTGAGTAGGAGCTGGTTACTGCTGGGAGACCCCCTGCCGGAGCGTTTAGGGTTTACACACCCCTGACTGAAGCTGTTACCGGTTGCGCTTCTGATTGGAAAAAGCCCTCCTAAGTCCTAGAGGTGACCCCTGGTACGGAGCACCACCCTGAGGAAATACGAAGAAACTTTGTTCAGGGGCTGAAGCAGGAACGAGGACAGCCTTTGCCGATGGTGTCCCGCGTGCCCACTGTGCCAGCCAGCCCGCGCATGCATCCGATCAGCTACTTGCTGCCGAGACGCAGTCACGCATGCCAGGAGAGCACACCCTGTATCCCCACTCTGCTTCGGGCAGTGCGGTGGAATAAGGGAAGAAATCTGAAGGAGAGATTGAGGAGCTGCGGCTACTCTCCGTGCTTGGCGATCAAATGGGGAGTGAGAAACACGAACGAGTAGCATCTATAACGTAATACTCCAGCTGTGCTCGACCGACGGTGCACGTCGGACGGTGCTGGATATACGCTGTAACGCCTAAGGCGCCCTTCACGCGACGTCTCGTGC
>NW_027156320.1:0-12313 GCF_002600585.1 Cystoisospora suis | reverse complement strand
TATCTATCTATCTATGCATGTCTATATAGAGATATAGATGTATCTAGTTTCATCACGTGTGTAGACGGAGAGAGAAGAGAAGACAGATCAAAACAAGAGCAGCAGAAGCAAGAAGAAGAAGAGCACCTCCTGCTTTTCCTTATGGCATTAATTCCTTCTCTCATACACACACACATGACAGAGCAAGGAAGAAGTAGGAGGAAACCTGTATTGTAGAATAGACACACAGAGTCATTCTATCTCCCTTGATCTATCCCTCTACCTATCTGGAGTCTACCTATCTATGTATCTATCTCCAATCTATCTATCTTTGATCTATTTATCTTTACTCTATCTATCCCTTTCCCCTGTCTTTTCTTCCTTCTCGAGCCAGATGAGGAAGACTTTTTGACAGCAACATATCAACTGAAATAACCCGAGTGATAGGAGACGGTCTCGAGGGAGAGAAATGAAGAGACAAGAGAAAAGAACAGACAAGAGAGAGAGAAAGAGTCTTGTGTGTTGAGCTCTTTAGGGAAGTCTTCTTTCTTTCTTTCTTTCATCGATCGACTTGATTGCTAAGCCTTTCTTTCCTAATTTCCGATCTGTCTTTGCAGAATTCACTTCTTCTTTTCTTTAGTCAAGTCAAGAAAGTTAGAGAAAGGACAAATGCAAACAGAAGAAAAAGAAGAAAAGACACACACATCAACCCTCAGTCGGATGTGCATGCAAAATGAAAGGGACGATTGAACCGAAAACAAAAGAAAAGCCCCTCACTCCCGCCATACGATCGATCAAAAGAAAGAAAAAGGTGTAGATTGGGGAGTAGGAAGAAGAAGAAGGACGAACATACATGGAAGACTGTAGAGATCAAAGGAACGTGAGAAAGACATAGAGCGTAAGAAAGCAAGGACAAAAGAAAGAAAGAAAGAGAAGCGCGAGAAAGAAGGAGAAGAAGAGAAAAGCACTAACGTCTCACATACATCCAAATCACGATGAATTGCATGCATACATACATAATAGATAGGCACATATATATACATGTAAGCACATACACACAAGCGCCTAGATAGATACATGCATATGATCTAAATCTATATATGACCTTCGCTTCTATGCAAAAACGCGAGTGTATGTACACTGGAGTGTATGTCTGAAAGCTGCTGTCTGTCTGTGTGTTTACTTCTTTCTCTCTGCAAACCATTTATAGAGAGGCAAAGGCAGACGCTTTCCATCCGAGGGGTGAACGCATTTTCTTCTTCCTTTTCCAGATAGATCTTTCTTCAACTGAAGTTTCGCAGCTAGCTGTCTGAGGCGAATGGCTAGCTGGGTGTCTTGTTGAAGCTGTTCAACCCATGTCTTCGGTGCAGGTGTATTGATCCCTGCAATCAAATTCTTTTTCTTCTTCTGGCTCTTCTTCATCTGGCTCTTCTTCTGTTCATTCTCCCAGTCATTCCCCTCTCCTTCTCCGAAAGAAGAAGAAAGAGGCGCGTTGATCTTCCCTTCTTCTTCTTCATCCTCTTCCTCTTCATTCATATCTCCTGGGTCATCTCCGGTCCCCCACCCCTCACTCTCTTCTTCTTCTTCCTCGCTCGCTTCACTGCTGCTTTCTCTTCCACATGCATGGTCTGTATATCTTCTTCTTTTTCTTTCTTTCTCTAGCATCGCTAGCACAACTTCTTCTTTCTCTCTTCTTCCCTCATCTCCACCTGTCGTCTTCTTCCCTCGAGACATCCATCTACACTCACTCTCTTCTTCTTTTTCTCTTTCTTCTTCTTCTCCTCCTCCTTCTTCTTCATCTCTGTCTTCCTCCACACAGCCAACATCTCTCAGTCTCTTTCCCCTTTCTTCTTCCTCTTCTTCTCTCTCTTCTTCTTCGTCTTCCTCTTCTTCTAGGCTGATGTGTTGTCTCTTTGCCCAATTTGTATAAACCGCGGCACCTCCCCGGAGAAGGGCTTTTTCGAGCCTCTTTCTTATGACCTGTCTTTTCAGGTCAACCAATTTCGTATCTGTGTGAAGTTTGTCTTCTTCTCTCCTTCGCCGTCCTTTTCTTCTTTCTAAGATCTTCTCTCGGCCTTTCCGTGAGACAAGTTCATGGCTTGCTCTGCTAAAAGCGGCCTGTTCTGGAGATAGAAGAAACGTCTTACCCGCGGTCTTCTTTCCTAACTTATCTACACCGCTCCCAACCTGCTTAGCTTTAAGCATGCGAAAAGAGAATTCTTCTTCATTGCGAGACCTCGCCTTCTCTGCAAGATGGAAGACTAAAGTCTGCTGTTTCTTATAGCGGTCTCCGCGAATCTTCCAGTCTTTCTTTTTCTCCAAGAAAGGATACTTATGTGATCGATGTACATCTTGGGTCCGCTCACGGTATTGCCGCCGACGAATGAGATTCTTAGAACCCGACATAGTGAGGAGAAGAAGAAGAAGAGAGGAGAAAGAAAGGAAAGAGACGAAACAGATGAAGACAAGGAAAGATGATGCGAGGGGCGTGAAGGAATGAATGGATGAAAAGAAGAAGAAGAAGAAAGGAAAGAAGAGGAAGAAGTGAAAGAAGAAGAAGATTTTGAATAGCCAAGGAGGAGAAACAGGAGAAGAGGCGAGACAGACGGGTGAGGAATGAGACGTCTCTCGAGTAGATCTCTCAGATATAAAAGTGAACTTTACGGTTTGCAAGCTATAGAGATTTTATCTATAGACACATCGATCCATGAAGAGACCCATCAGACTGCAATTCTTCTTCTTCTTCTCCTCTCTGTCTCTCTTTGACGCTTTTGTCTTGAATGCGCATGCAATAAGAAAACGCTGCTGTATAGAAACATACATCAACAATGCGGATATGTATGCACCTCTCACCTCAATCTACGGCTCTAAATCTCCTTCTTATTTACTATCTTTCATGTTTTCTTTTCTCTGGATTTCTTCATATCCTTCCGTCTGTTTAGTTCCTTCTTGGGACAGAACTGCGAGACTTCTACGAGAAGAAATCTCACAGCTTTACAGGGAAGATTTTCGAGACTCCCGTCGCTTTGCAACTTACCACAAAAGTCGCATCTCTTCTTCTCCTCCTTACTCTCTCTCTCCTTCTTCTTCTCCTCCGCAACTTCTTCTACTTCTACAGAATCTCGATCAATTCCTTTCTTCTCCTTCTTAACTCTCTTACGTCTCTCTTCTGTTTCTTCTTCTTCTTTTCTCTCTGGCTGAGGAATGAGGAATTTTTCTCTCTTTCTCTCGGGCTTTCTTTCTTCAAGACCTTCGTTGGTTTCTTTCTTGACTTTCCTATCTCTTCTTCTTTCCTTCTCGTCTTTTAGTCGGAGATCCTTCTTATCAGAGATCTCTTGTCTCTCTTCTTCCACATCATTCCATCCCCTCTCCTTCTTCACCTGCGAAATGGTATCACGGACTCTCCTTTCTTCTTCTTTCTCTTCTTCCTTCGGATCAAGGAACGATTTCTTCTTCTCCTTCTCTTCTTCTTCCTTTCTTTCTTCTCTGTTCTCCTCCTTCTCCTTCTCAGAAGAAGAAGAAAAGATCGGGATAGCTACAAGAAGACGCTTAGCAACGCATGCAGTGAGCCTCACAGCACACACAAGCTGTCGCCAGGAACAAGAGAAAGAAGAAGAAGAATCTTCGAACGGGGAGAGAAGAAGAACCGAATATCTACACAAGCAAACAGAGAAAGCAAAAGAACAGACACATAGGAAACCTACATCAGGAAGAGGAAGAGACGAAGAGGAGAGGCAATATCGATTGCTTGAATGGAGCCAAAGTGTGAGTGAGATAGGGGAAGAGAGAGGGACGGGGCGACTAGTGGATTAGTTGCAATGCGCAAGGCAGAGCACTGTGCTCCCATCCATAAGAGGTATTTTGAAAGTCGTCAGGCATGCAATATAAACCGGGGCTTAAGGCGTCTTTGTTCCTTTCTCTACTTGGAGTGACGCTTCGTCATGGGTAATCTCACACAGAGAAATGTTCACATACACATACATACAATACATGAATAGCTATACAGAGACATATACATGCAGCTACCACAGACACGGGTCATACGTCGCCAGCATATACATAGATATAGATATATATACATACACATACATGTATGTACATATGTATACATATATGGGATACATCTGGCATGCACGGAAGGACTAAATGATGGAAAAGTCCAGAATTAACTGAAGGGCGGACAGTGGAGACATATCGCGTAGAAAGAGAAAGAGAAAGAAAAACATACATGCATATACGGAAGATAGATAGACACATAGGTAAATAGACTAAAGACAGCTAGGTAGATACATGAAGATAGATAGATAGATAGATTAAAGATAGATTGATAGATTAAAGATAGATAGATAGATAGACTAAAGATAGAGTGAAGATAGATAGGTAAGGATAGAGTAGTATGGATGCAGAGGTATGACTACCAGCACTCCGTAGGAGAGATTGTAAATAGAAATGTTGACATACACATATATATAGAGAGAGAAAGAAAGAGAGAAAGACATTCACGTTCTTCATCTTCTTCTCGATCTTCATCTTTGAGAGAAAAAGTGGGAAGAAACAGAAGAATGAGTACAGAGAGAAGAAAAGAGAAAGAAATGAAAGAAGAGAACCGACTAAATGGAAAGAAAGAAAAATCGCCACAGGAGTTCTAATGTTTTCTCTCACTCGAAAAGCTTCACATATACATGTATATATAGATATATCAATATATCTAGATAAATAGAGATACAGATAGATACAGATATGACAAATATGGAGGGATGTCTGTACATGTAGAGAGGTGAGGTTTGAAATACTATTCTTAGTTCGAACGACAACTCCCAAGACATGAAGCAGAGAGACACAGAGCATACACACGTAGGGAGAGAGAGAGAAGATGCAAGAGAGAGAGAAGAGAGAAGAGAGAGAGGTAGAGAAAAGTCGCAGAGGAGGAGAGAAACAACGAAAGAAACAGAGAGAGAAGGTTGGCAATGTTATCGAGCTTACAGTGCATGCACAAGATGCTTTGAAGATCGATTGTAGAGAAGAAAATCGACACCATACTTCACGCCGCATGCGACACGAAAACCTTCTTCTTTTTCTTCTCCTTCTTCTTTTTCTTCTTTCCCTGCTGCGGTCAATCGATAATGAAGTGCATGCCGTAAACAAGCGTAACGCATGCAACAAAAAAGTTCTTTGGGACCTCTTGCTCTTGTAAAGAAAGACGAAGAATCTATCAGAGAAGAAGAAGAAGAGGAAGAAGAAGAAGAGGAAGAAGAAGAGCTTCTTTCTTCTGCTTCACAGAGATAGCTCGAGAAGGAGAGTTGTTCTTCTTCTCCTCTGTCTCCCACTACGAGATTCTCTCTATCCTTGTGTGAGAGAGCACCAGCCACGTCACTATCGCTACGTTCTTCTTCGTCTTCCTCTCTCCTTGCTGAGAAAAGAAGAGAAGAAAGATGAAGGGAATCTACCAGATGGCTTGGAGAGAGAGAATGCGTGCTGTGTAGAGGAGGGGAGGGATAAGAAGGGTGAAACGTCGATGCAGATAGGGTCTTCTCTAGTGACAAAGGATCACGTACTTTTCTATCTGAGACAAGGGAGTCTCTCTCACTGCAAAGGACAACCTCTCTTTCTTCTTCTCCTCTCCTTAGTTCCTCGCTTCCTTCTTCCTGATCTAGCGTTTCCTTTAGTGGAGAAAGCTTCTCTAAAGGAGTACCAGAGAGAAGAGAACTCATAGAAGCTACTGAAAGTGCTCTATCGCATGAAGAAGAAGAGGGACAAGGGAAAGCAACTTGAGGAGACAGAGAAGAAGAAGATCCTCTGTTTTCCTTAATCTCTTCCTTATGGTAGTTTGGATGAGGCATGGCTGTTTAGGCCTTCATCCCTCATTCTTGAGTGAAGGTCGTGAGAATACGAAGACTGAGAACTTCTCAGCTAAGGAGAAACTTATCAACTCGCACACCCTAAGACTTCTTCTCTTCTCTTCCTTACAGCACATAAATACAGACATACGTAACTGTACTATAGATAGATACACTTACATACACTTAGCTGGATATAAGAACGTGTAGATGGATCGATTAAAGATGGATCAAAGATAGATAGGGTGGAAGCTAGGGACGTCCGTAAATCTTCGAAGAAAGAAAATGCAGTGAGAGTCTCTTCCCAAGAAAGACTAGAAAGTGAGAAAAGAGAGAGAAAAAGAAAAAGTTGCTTCTTATGAAGAAAGCAGAGAAAGCCACTCTTGCAAAGAGGAAAGTTCTTCTTCTCCTTCTTTGGCTTTGTCTATCTCTCTAACTCTCTATCTTTCGATAGCTTGGAGAAGAGGATTCCAAGCAAAGAAGAGGAACGAAGAAAAACAGAGGACTGAGACACTCCTCAATGGAGACCTGAAGAAGAAAGAAAAGTGTGAAGAGGACAGACAAAAGAAAGAAAGGGAAAGAAAGAAAGAAAGAAAGGGAAAGATGAGAAAGAGAGATGTGAAATGTGTCGAAGAAGAAGGGTTTGGAAACGGAAAGGACAGGCGGCGGAGGGGAACACACGACAAGCAGCGAAAGACGGAAAAATGCCAAAGAGAGACTCCTCTCTCGATTGCGAAACAATCTTTGAGAGAAAAGCAAGAAAGAAAAGAAAGATCCCTTCGGACGTGGGGGAAAAAACAGTGATTGCATGCAAGCAGAAAACAACGAGAAAAGACGACCATCGATGCTTATTTTTATCCTTGCATGCATGCATGCGGAAAGTCATTGATCGAAGGAAAGACACAGTTGTTCTCGAGCTTGATGAGAGAGAGAGAGAAGGGAGAATGAATTAGAGGAGATAATGAAAATTCCATGTGTAAAGATAGAAGAAGAAAATTTCTCTAAGGCATGTCTATCGCCGATTCTCTTCATTCACAGAGAAGAAGCTCGAGACTTCTCTTCTCCTGAGACAAGACCTTTCAGAAGACGAAGATGAAGAAGAAAAAGAAGAAGGATCTCCATTTCAACGAACATCTTCTTCTTCTTCCTTTTCTATTCTCTCTTGCTCTGTGTGTCTCCATTTCTCTGCCTCTCTATCTCTGATATGAAAGACAGAAGAAGAAAAGAAGAGGCAACCTTCTCTCGATTGCTCCCTCCCTACTCGTCGTCATCTATCTAGATCTATTCTTTTGACCTCTGTATCTCTCTCTCCTTGATCGGCCTTCTTTGTCTCTCTCTGTGTCTGTGTCTCTTCTGCCCTTTGCTTATCTAGTTTTATGCTCTCTCTCTTTCTCTCTCGTACCAGTAGTAGTAGTAGTACCTCTACGGCTACTCAATTCCTAGTAGGAGCACTACAGTTATGAAGGGACTGTATTTACGTCTTCTTTTCTTTCTCTGTGTGTTTCTATAGCAGCAGCTTCACGAGGTGTCTCTCTACGGTCACTACGAGACACCCGAGCCCGCAGAGCATGCAGCGGAGGAAATTTTGAGAGAGAGACAAGAAGAAGGCGACACATCCACTCTAGAGAATGCCAAGGCTTTCTTTGAATCTTTCAGGGAAAGCCAGGTGTCTCTATACCAAGCAAAAGAGAAGGACAGGGGCGACGCAGTGCCTTCCACGACAAATAGGATAGACGAAGAGAAACAGGAGAAGAAGGGAGATGACGGAGAGAAGAAGGGAGATGACGGAGAGAAGAAGGAAGGACATGAAGAAGAAAGAAGAAGACAGGAAGAGAGAGAGGATGAAGCAAGAGGACAAGATGGAGAAAGAAAGGGATTTTCTTCTCTTCAAGAAAAGGAGGAGAAGAAGAACGTTGAAAGGACCGAAGAAAGAACTTTTTCTCTCGTGAAAGGGACGAGAAAGAAAGGGAGCGACAGGGAGGGAAGACTAACTAAGGCGGAAGGTGTCAGAGAGGTGGGAATAAGAGAAGAAGAAGAAAGAAGAGAAGAAGAAGAGGAACAAGAGAGATATGAAGATCATAAAGAGGAGATTCCAGGTCATCTTTCTCCCCTCTCCTTTGCAGGAAGAAAAGGAAGAGGAAGAGGCCGAGGCGTACGAGGAGATCTTGTCAAAGTCAACATGAAGAATGAAAGAGAAGAAGTCTTGCTTAACGAAAACAAGAGGAATGGAGAGACACGGGCCAACTCCCCCCCTTCTCTCGGTCATGCGAAAGTCGACGGAAGGACCTCCAAAGAAGAAAGAGATGTAAAGAGAATAGAAGTCTCCTCTGAGAGAGAAGGTAAAGACACACAGGAAAAAGCAGATGCACTCCATCCTACTCATGCTCTCTCTTCTTCTTCTCTTGGACCTTCTCTCTCTTCTTCTTCTAGTAGTAGTAGTGGTAGTGCGAGGGGGGGGGCATTTGGAGAGAGGGCCAGGGAGATGAAGAAAACGAGAAAGAAGAAACTCCCCACTCTCTCTTGAAGCCCTTCAGTCAGACAACGAAGAATGAAGAGAGAAGAAAAGAAAAGAAAAGAGAGTTTAGAGAAACTAGGTGTTGCGTAATTTGAAAGAAGTGGAAAGACAGGAGGTAAGAAAAGAAAGAAAGAAGGAGGAGGTGCGGGGGTCGGCAGTTTTCCTTTCTTCTTTTGCTTCTCGAGAGACATGAGAAGAATGAGAAGAGAAGAGAGAAAAGTGAAGAAGAAGAAGGAAGGAAGGAAGGCGGTGAAGAAGATATTTCTTTGTGTCGGTCTCTCTTCTTAGGATTTCTTCTCCTCTATCTATACATCTCTCTATCTCTATTTCTAATCTACATGCCGAGGAAGAAGATCTTCCGCAAGAGTGATGGAGGGACAGAATGGTCCATGCCCCCTGTCTCTCTCCCTCGTAGTTCTCGCAGCTCAAGGTCTTGAGACAGAGACACCATGAAAGTCCTCCTCCTTCTCCTCCTCTTTTTCGTCAGTGGTAGAAGAAGACCGGAGAAGCATGAAAAAGAAGAGATAGGGATAGGAAGCGAATGAAGTAACTACGCAAAACACACAAAGATAGGCTTAGCTGAGTGAGAAAGAAAGAAAGGAAGAAAGAAAGTAGCTGTCCCCGTTAGACAAGGAGGAGAAGAAGAGACAATTTGAACAGAGACAGGAGTGACGGAGTGTGTTGTGTCTTAAGAAAAGGCCTGATCGAGGCGGGATCGCCGCTTTCTTTTCTTTCTTTTCTTTCTTTCTTTCTCGGATGAAAAGTTTTCCTCTCGCAAAGAGAACGACAACTTTGCTCTTCTCTCTTCTTTCATAAATCGCTTGGCTTACAGGTGTATCGACAGACACCTCATGTCGGGGAGTGTAGACTGTATTTATCTATCAATATATATAAAACATATATATATATATACACATATGTGTATATATATATATATCCGTATTAGGAGGTAAGAAGATGAGAGAAGAATGAGAGGAAGGAAAGAAGAAAAGAGAAGGAGAACCGAAAGAATGAAGAAGAGAAGAAGAAGATGCTTCTCAAGGAAACCCTTTCATTCAGTGAGAGAAGGACGAGAAGAAGAGACATAGAGGTAGAGCAGTCATGTCTATCTACCAAGGAAGGATAGATCTTTAGAGACATGTTTCGCGCAGGGTCCCTTCTTTCCTTCTCCTTGCAGTGATCGATCGATCTACGACAGATCTAGACCCCTTCCTGTGAAGCCACGCATTAGCTAGGAGTTCTTTACACAAACAATCCTAGAGAAAGAGATAAAAAAGAGAAGACAAGGGAGAGCTAGAGAGAAGAAGATAGAAAGTGCTTAGAATTGGTCGTGCATAGGGAGGCTTTATGTTTCAAGAGGATTCTTACGTCCTCTCTCAGGGGATGGATAAATCTCGGATTTCTGCTATATCAAGTCGACGATCGTCATGACGAATGTGTATATTCTCTGGTGTATGTACACCTGAAAGGGGAAAGAAAGTTATTTCAATAGTTCTCCGATCTTTCTCTTCATAGCTCTTGCACGTTTTCTTCTGAAGGAGAAAAAGATCTTTTCTTTCTTTGTGACCGGTCTTTGTCATGAATTTTCATGTTAGAAATTCTCCATGTTGGGAAGAAACTTTGGGAGGAAGGAGGAGTTTTCTTTATTTCTTCTTCTTCTTCTTCCTCCTCCTCCTTCTTTTTTCTTGTTGAATCGACTTCACTGGAGCCAGTTGCAATGCATGCGTCGATCAATCACACGCAACGAACCAAGAAAGAAAGAAAGAAGTCTTCTCAGCATGTCTTTCTTTCTCTTTCTTTCCTCTTGGTCTCTTTCTCGCTTCTTCTTCCTTCACGATGTCTCACAACTTTTCTCTTACACTCCTCTTCACTAAAAGATGCAGCAATCCTTATATATATATACATATAGACGTCCGTATACATTCACGTATGTATGTACATATATATATATACCAATATGTGCACAAACGTACGCAGGGGAATACTGTGATATTCAGAGGCAAATCTATAGATGATAGGTAGATTAAAGATAGATAGATAGATGATAGATTAAAGATAGAGAGATAGATAGATGAATCGAAATAGATTTGCTTGAGTGCTTTATGTTTGAAGTTTCTCCGGAGTATTTGCGCTGAGAACCCTGCCTTGAAAAAGACGTAGGGAGGTAAGTAGGTAGGCATCAACCTATAGACACATGTCTATTTCTATACATAAAATGCCAGCTAAGTATATACATCTATCTATCTATATATATATACATCTATATATATATATATATATACATCTATATATACATAAGTGTATAGGACGGCTCAGCCACATAGTGGTAGGAGTAGTAAAGAGAAGACTCGGAAAAGAAAGAAGAGAGGAGAGTGCAGATAGACAGCTCCTACAGAGATGACCCATACATATATACATATATATGTAGGAATATATATATATATATACATAAGAATATATATATATATATCTATATACATGCATAGGTAGGGCCGGGGTTTGGAGTGTAGGTGGAAACGACAAGCAGAGAGCAGTGAAAGAGCTGATGGTAAAGAAAATAAGAAGAAGAAGAAAAAGCATAATAAAGAATAGCATGTCCGTGTGACTAAGTGGAAAGAAAAGAAAAAGAAGTTTCTTTCTTTCTTTCTTATCTGTATCTTTCTTTTTTATCTCTTTCTTTTTCTTGTCCTTTCTTCCTTCCTTCCTTTCTTTCTTTTTCCATCCGGTGTCACTACAGCAGGAGAAGAAGACGTTCTCTATATGTGTTCTTTGGTATCTCTGGACTTACTTAAATCTTTCTTTTGAAATACTGAAGCAACTTGTAGGGAGAGAGACGGCCCCCACACTAGGAGAGACACAAGTCTATCTTTGCTACATACATAGAAGACTTGCTACTCCCACACATTCTCTCTCTCTGTCTCTGTCTCTCTCTACACATATATACGTGTACATGTAGACACTACTTACACCTGGAGAAGGCAATAGGAATACATTCCTAGGAGTTTAAAGAAGAGGTGTATGTCTCTCTGACTTGAGAAGATTGTCTCTTCGTTTCGAAAAAGACAAAAAGAAATAACAAGAAAAGAAGAAGAAGAAGTTTCATGGAGAAAAGGAGAAACGGCAAGCAAATGGAAAGCAGGACCGGGCTTATTAAAGAAAGAAAGAAACAAGAAAAGAAGATCACAAAGAAAAGAAGAAGAGACATCTGTTCCCCCTGGAAGCAAGCTTTTAGCCAACTGTACATCTCTTTCTTTTCTTCGTCTCTCGTCCGATCTTAAGAGAGAACATTAACTACATGTTTATCGATGAACCATCTGAGGTGTATATACACCGGAATGGATCCCCTCTTTTATCTATCCCGAGTGTACATCCACCCCCCCCTCACCCGCGGGTCTTCTTTTCCTTCTTTAGTGTTCTTTTCTTTTCTTTATCTTTTTTTTTTCTTTCTTTTCCTCTTTCCTTTTCTTCTTCCGCGCATCAACTCCTTTATCTTCACTCTCCCCGCCATCTTGTCTTCCTCCTCCTCCTCCTAAGCCCCCTTCTGCTTGACGTACATGCGCACCAGGCGCGTTTGTATGGACCAAATGATGCCCCGAAGGAGGGAGAAGAGCGCCACTCCCAGATCCACAGACATTTCTACTCTCCCCCCCTCCTGCTGGACCTGTCTGTACAGCAAAGCTTCCTGCACCTCCTCCTCCTCCACCTCCTACTTGGCCTGGCAAGAAAGACTTCGAAGAAGAAGAAGGGAGCTTTCCATGGCTCCCTCCTATGAGAGTAATATCATTTAAGTCACTTCCTGTCGTAGAAGATCTTCTCTTTCTCTTGCCAACTTCTTCTCTTCCACACTGACTGCCTCCTGAAGGCCTCGTTCTTGATGCGAGAGAAGCTCGGCTGCAGTCACTCCCCACTACCGAAGAAGAGCCTCTAGGTCTAACTCCTCCTCCTCCTCTTATTCCTACATGACTACTACTACCTCTACTAC
>NW_027156319.1:11516-12011 GCF_002600585.1 Cystoisospora suis | reverse complement strand
CATGGAGGCGCAGAAATTGATCGAAGAAACGGTAGTTTCTCGGTTCTCAATTGCCCGTTGTTGGCGTAACTCCAAATCCTGGTCATCGGAGCTCCCCAATCCTACTTCCCGCGGCCCCGTACCAACCACACAGCCCGCGACTTGAGTTCCCCCGAGAACCTGGAATCCCGGAAAAGCCCTCGTACTCCTCGAACGTCCTGCAGGATCGCTTTTTCTGCCCTGCGACTCCCTCTCGTTCCGAAGCGTCGACGACAGTAAGGAATCCTGAATAACATTCGATGGCACACCGTGTGCCGGGCGCGCAAGGCCGGTCACCGTCTTGTCTTCAAAAGAACCTTTCAGATCTTGAACGAGATGAGCTGGACCGGTGCCAGTACAGGACGTGGGACTGGCAGCAGGCCACGGAAGGGTGCCTATTTGTTTCTGCGGTGCGCGACCTCCATGGGAAGTCGCAGGCTGGAAGGAGCTCATAGAGTGACCGCACGACTGAAGAAG
>NW_027156319.1:568-11500 GCF_002600585.1 Cystoisospora suis | reverse complement strand
GGGCTGCTGCGGCTTCTTGAAGACTCTCGATGACCGACCGCGGCACCCCAGGAGCTACCTGATACGAGAAGGCCGCAATGCAGGTTGTAGAAGATAAACTAGCAAAGCCGCCTTTCTCAGATAAAGAGGCGTACTGCAGAGAAGACGCCACCGTTACTTTTTTCCGGCCCGCCTGCCGAAGAAGGTCGATCCAGCCACGGAGCGCAGGGACAAACGGTTCTACTTGCCAAGTGCGGAGTTTCTGAGAGTCCGACACTCCCGGTTTCGATGACCGGGGTAAGGCAGAACGATGCCAGCCTGGCAGACAAGAAGTGTCAATCCAACCTATGCGACCAATCTCCTTGCGTTTAAGAGGCTGAAAATTCACTGTTTCTTTGATGCCTGGAATAATGAAAAGTTTAATAGGCTGCTCCTCCAGCATATCTTCCACAAACACCTCATCGTCAATGTATGGTGATATGTCCACCCCAATCTCCTCCCATATTTCCCGACAAGCGCACACAGCATCTTCCTCAAGCTCATCCACTTTTCCCCGCGGAAACATCCAACTCCCACCGTTCCAGCCCTGCAGGCAGATCACAAGAAAAAAAGAAGCCGGGATACAAGTTGACGCACCAAAAAAAAAAACTCTCTCCTGCGTTAGAAAGGCCCAGGTGGAGACAGGTGCTTTCTGCTGCGATGGTCTGCGCTGTCAAACAGAAGCACGACGAACCACAGCAACGCGAGCAGAGTCAGACTTACAACTAGTGGACTCTGCAAGGGGCAAGTAGACGACGNNTAGGATTTCGAGACTGCCCCGATTTCGTGCTTTCGAAAGCTAGGCAAACCACCGACATGAGCACGTACCAATAAAAGATCGGCCTCCATAGCTAGGTCACGGGCGAAGTCTGAGCTTTCTTCTGATACTGTCCGAGACCGAGAGGGTGTAACAGCAGTGCAGGTTAACCCTCGCCACAAGCACCGATGGCACTTGAGGACGGCATGCATGCGGCTGGTCGAGTGCAGGCAAAGGGACGGAACGTACCACAGCACTGTATGCGCACGGCTTACCGTCACCATCAGACATTTCGATAAGTCTTCGTTGAGAATGATTGCACCTCGGAGAGGAATTGTGCGGCAATATCTTTTCCAGTTGGCGAGAAACTTATCATGTTTCTCAGGAGGAATGAAATGCTGCAGAATGGGGCAATCATAGCATATCAGACATCCAAAATCCTTCAGTGTTAGCTTCGGCAGACGTTCCGCGTGCTTCTCCCACCATATATCGTCATACCACCAGAAGGCCTCCTGAATCTGGAAGTACAGGTGAATCCTGTCCCGCAGTAATGAGTCAGGAAGGATGGTAATGAAGCGCCCGTAGCAATCGAGTAAAGCTTCGTCCAGCAGCTCGACATCCTTGCACCTCTCTTTGATCGCGATCGCCTTCTCACGCTCGGAGCTAAGCGTCGATCCGCAGCTTACTGCATTTTTCCGGGAATCGTTTGCCCCAGCTTCTCGACAGTCTTCAGCATTTGTGTTCCCTCCGTCTCCTCTGCGGTCTTGAAAAGCAGAGCTTCTAGACTGTCGAGGAACGTCTGACCTCGCTTGCGAATGCTCAACTGCGCCGCACGGGTTTGCTTGCAAAAACTCAGTGCCGGAGGACATCGCAGGAACAAAACCTGTCTGGAGAGCCTGGGAGCTCGAAGCGTATACAAGAGATGAGACAGCTGCACCAGGGACAGTTTCAGCGCTGGTGCAGGCCAGCCCCGCGCCCGGGGAAGCTACAGACGTACACGGTACGCGTCGACTCTCTCCAGTATCAGCGCTCCCGGGACAGCTGTAAGAATTACCAGTACTCTCAGAGTAGTCAGCGCCTCCCTCCGAAGATCTCCTGTCAGGAATACGTGAGAAGACCTGAGAACCGTCGACCGCGCCAAGCTTGTCACACCTGGAAACGGCAGAGGCCTCCGCGTTCACAGGAGAAGCTGACGAGGAACGCTCGTTTCCTCCAGAAGCGTGACCCGCAGCTACAGGGACACCTCCTCGCACTGTGGGACCACCTCGCTTGCGGGAAGGGCCCAGAACTGTAAGCAAAGCCCTGGTCGTAGACGACATAGACGCACTGCCGAGTAACGGATTCGATGAGTCATCGCTGCGATACAAGACTGCAGGCGTGCTGCACGGATTACCCGATGACGTGTGGAGCGACTGCTCCCCCCCACTGCCGAATGATCTTTCCTCAAGCCCTGTCCCCCCCCCTGGAAGGCCGTTGACGTGAGCTTGCACAGGTGAGTGAAGTTTTTCCACTGCTCCGAGAGCTCTCGGGGCACTTGACCGGTGAGGCAGTACAGATGGAGAGTCGACTGAAGTGATACTAGAATAGAGTGGAGTCGACTGAACGTGTACAGACGTAGACGTCCGTGCCGCTCCATACTGTAAGAGGGGAGTTGGGTCGCTCTGGCGTGCTGTGCCTGAAGCTGCGTCGCTCTGTCTCGTGGCGTCCCGCGACGCGGAAGAGCCAACTGTCTCGCCGGAAGGAGAGCCCGAAGACGTGACCGCGAATCCAGGAGTAGCTGCGCCCGGGCACTGTTGACGACCGGATGGCTGAGAAACCGCAGCGGGCAACGCACCGGTCACCCTGGTGAAGCGAACTGTCTGACCGGCTTCTAAACAGGCTGTCGATTGCGAAGTGGACGGGAGGGGCGGAGAGGGCGGAGCACCGAGCTGCGAGACCTCCAGGCAGCTCGCGGGGACCGCCGGGGACCGACCTTCGACTGAGTGAAGTGAAGACGCAAGCAAGGCTTGGCGCCTGTCGTTTTCACTGACATCGCCAAGACTACGGGTTGGAACCTGAATAGCGCACCCTCTGCCGCTCTCGGCACAGGAAGAAGGGACACCCTGGGATGAACTAGAAGAGGTCTCCAGGCCCCGCGAATGAGCACGTAGGAGACCCAGAAGAGACTTCCCCGGAGACATGGTTGTACAGGCTAGTATTTTTCAAACCACTACGCAGCGAAAACCTTACTCACAAACAGAACCCGAGATATACCCGACATGAATATCTCCTCTTAGACGCTGCTACGGCCGGACAGCCGGAAGGAGACGAAAAGAAGCAGCGCGGCGAGAATGCCCGCGCATTTGACTGCAATCCACGCGGCACGAGAACCGTGGAGAGTCAGGAGCACTTCTTCGAGACAGCAGCTGTAGATTTCCCAACTCGCCGCTAGTACTTGGAGTTGTACACTCAACCTCGCCAGGAGCGAGACTTGGCAGAGGTTCCTTGCGAGGCAAAACTTACAAAAAGCCACGGCGTTGCGCCTCGCCGCTCAGCGAAGCAGGGCAGACGGCCACTGTAGTGCCTGACGCAACACAAGCAAAGGGAATTGCGTTCAAAGAGGACAACAACGGAGAATTGACAAAACAAGCTCCGGAGAAAACACGAAAGCAACTCGCTAGTGCCAACAACTGAGTGGCGTCCCGAAGACTTGGACTCAGTCCCCGGACAGTCAATCGGCGGACGGCATTACGCATAAAAGCAGTTTTGATGACAGGGCGCTAGACCTTAACGCCAACTATGGAAACTCTCCCTAACAAACTCAGACGGGGATACTCTCTGTCAAACGTACGGGCGTTGAAGCGACCGCTGGCGGCAGCGCCAAAAACGCAGTCGCGCATGCGCTTTCCGAGATGGCGTAAAAGACGACAGGCTGGTAGTGCATGCGTCAGCGGTCGTTCCGTAGGTAACAGAAGCATAAACGCTGCTTAGTTTCTATCCCACGAATGTAGGAAAAAGTAGAAAGCGTGCCGGAGAGATGCAGCGCTGAGCAAGGCTGGCAGGGCAGCGCGCAAGCTGTGTCTTCACTGGCGACGCCGACGCGAGGGGCGCGACGGTCTCGAGTGGAGTGACCAAGTTTTCTTTCCATTGTAAAGTCGTTTCTCTCCGTGTGGGCTCCTCACACAAAAGACGCGTGGTTGTTCCACTGTGTAAGCGCCCGAGTACGGCACAGCTGTGGGTCTTGTAGTAGTTGCTTGGAGCGGTCTGTCCTCGTGTGGAAGCCGTACAAGGTGAACACCCCGGCGTCTCCTCTTGAAGCAGACCTCCGCTGGAGTGGGCTGGCTGAGTCAAGCAGCCAAGGCACCCGGCACATGGGCCTCCAGTACTGTCTCCACGGCCAGCTCATCCGACACATGTTTCACGGCTGTCCCAAGTAAACTGTTTCGCTGCCCCAGACTCTCAACCAGCCGGAAAATCTTTACAGTGCGGCTGCAGCTAGATCAGCCTACCGGTCTTGCTTTCCCGCGTAGCCACTGGAGCGCCCTAGCAATGTAGCGACCCTCAAGCGGAGATGGCTGATGCTCGGGACGCTTAGCCGTGTGTCATACACGATACATGACTAACGCGAGGCGAGAAAACCGCTTGATCGGTGGCTAGAGCGCATGCCTCAAGTTGTTCGCAGCCGCAACGTCGCGGTTCATTTGGGCGCCTCTCCCGCAGCTGCACCGCTTCACGGAAGAAGTGCATGAGCTCACCAGAACAGAGCCGTCGTGGGAGTAGCACACTGCAGCTGTGGTTTGGAGGAGCTCTGCCCCCTGTAGTAGCGACGCTCGGGCCTCCCGAGTCACGGACTAGTGACGAAAAGAATGCTACCGACAGCGGATTCTATCCACTCACATGTGGACGGTTCGGGAGCTAGTCTGACTGCTCCGCCCGGTTCAGAGCAGAGCACGTCTGACTTTATAAGAATGTATACACAGCGCTGCGAGCCACCCGCCGTTCGCTTCAACGACAAACAGTGGACTGAAGAAAAAGCCGTCTAACGGCTTTCTTCCTGAAAAAAAGACGCGACCTATGGAGGAACGTCTCAGGTGTTGAGGGGCGAGTCTACAAGCGACAGAAATGTCGAGCCGGTTCAAAAAGCGACGGCTGCGTAAACAGGAAAGCGTGACGCCCCTGACAAAATGAACACAAAGTGGGTTATGTTGCAGCGTTAATGCATCTCCGACGCTGCAGTTGTACGCTATCAGGACGCGGTACGCTTCCGTTGCAGCTTAAGCACCTCAGCTGTCCATCAGGAAGACCGGCAAACTGACCTGCATCAGACCATTGTCGGCACTGAATCTAAACCGTTCAGATCACCAGCTCCGCAGGTTCCTTAGAAAACTGCATGACGGTGTTTATCCGAATACTCGTGAGGCTTGTACTTACTTTAGCTACATTCGTGTCCTTATCTACATGTGCGACCTTTACATGAGGACTAACGCAGAAGGGTGGGAGATCTCAAGAAACCCACTGGCGGTGGTACGTGAGATCGGGCAGGAAACAACCAGTCCGCGAATCACCCAGAGAACCTGCAACAGCTACAAGAAGGATCAGGTTCGAGGCTTGAACGTAGCTCCACTTCCTCTTACGCTGTTAACCAGCGCCAGCACACACACAGATATACCGCACGGCCGAAGAGACGACGGTGGCAGTTCTCAACGGCACGGGAACCCTTCTGGCAAAATGCCTACTATCAAATAGCACGGATCCATGCCTGCTGCGAAAAAGAGAAAAAGAGGCACGGCGCGGCGGCGAGAGAACGTTCTGTAAGTGCGAGCCGCGAGCTTCAGCAACCCTTCAGGATCGCGGCCCTCGCCTGCCGTCTGAGGACAACTAAAACACCTTCCCTGCTTATCCGAGAGAAACTTCCTGGAACGCGTTGCGCACACGGCGATGGTGCTGAAACAAAGAGCTCACCATGGCGCTGAAGCGAACCCATAAAAAAAAACCAGACGCGACTTCCCGAAACGACCAAGAAACACTACGATTGAAAAAAAGCAGCTAATAAGACGTACACACCTGGTTACCCAGCGCCTGAAACTAATTAATTGGACTAACAGGTGATTCGTTTTTTCTGTACCGATGGAAAGGCTTTTGGGCGGCCCTAACGGCGCTGCACTTGCAAACATGAGCCCTGGTACTCCGCGGGGTTGCCTTTCCAATGAGATATCGTGTAGTAAAGAGAGAACAGTTGAATTGAAAAACCACACACAATAATCAAACAATGGAGCACGTGGCGCCACAGTATCAATTTTTCCAGTCTCATGTGAATCATGGCAGGGAACACAAACCCCAAGGGCACTCCACAGACGGCGCCCACCAAGGAGACCAGGCCACCGACCTGATGCTTTCCTACTGTCGCGAAGCCAAGTGTAGACAGAACCTGAGCACACGAGAGTAAAGAACAACCAAAGCAACGACCAACACTCGTAGCAACAACACGGTATCCCTCAGCGCTGGCATAGGACGCCTTCGCACCAGTGAGCGTGTACAGTGTTTTCGCCGCCAAAGCAAAAACCTGGAGACAGTTGACACGCACCCAGCTGCAACTGTAGATCATCTCTACACCGCGACCTCGACAGCCCAGAACTCTTCAAACCAAAACACTGGACACTGTCAGGGTCCCCTTGTCAACCAGTGCCGCCGGCCGGAGCAAACCACATGAAGCGAGCTTATCGTCTTGAGCTAGAAAGCGCGCGGCCACCAGGTTCTGTGCTACTATCAAAGATTTACCCCACGACAGGGCTAGTTAGATCTTTCGAAATTCGACCTCATTCTGGCCAAACACTTCAAACTGAATTTCTGTAGAGAGAAACCTTACAAGAGCGACGCGTATCCCCGCGACCACTAGCAACCGGACAGCGCGAGTAGAGGTCTTCAGCATCGGAAACAGCCTCTCCTCCGCGATGCCCGTCGCGGGGAACAGCATGAGGGGGTAAGTCGACAAAACTACGATGACAAAAATGGCCTGAAGAAAAACAGAGCGACGGCATCACTTCAGTGGAGAGCTCACGCCCAGCTCCCAACAAAAACAAAACCGCACGTACTGCTTCCCGGACGGCTAGGATAACGACATGCCTGGCACCATTTTCACACGCAGCCGCCAGCCTTCCAAGTGCCACCTCTAAAAAAAAAAACCAGCCCCTTTTGTAGAACTACGGAGCACCGAAAAGCTGTGTACACGCGGACAGTGTACACATGCCTGCGTCTGCAATAAACACAAGCACAGCCCGTGAAGAGATATCGACTAAGTCTCTTCAGCTTCAGTTGAATCCTAATCTAGCGAGGCTGAAGCCCCCGGATTCTGTTAGCCTTGCACAGAAACAAGACGCAAAGCTCATTGTCCGTGCAGTTGCTTCCGTCCCCTTTGGCGTGAGCACAGCTGCCAGTTGACAAGCACCACAAGCTCAGCAGCGAGGTGCAGCTTTATTCCTATTCCTTTACGGCAAAGCACGTTTCACCAAGACAGCCTTGTATTGAGGCCGCCCGAGTATGGGAGAACGGTATTGTCACAACGACACACAGCCGTTCGCCCATCATGCGCTAATGCACCGACGCGGCAGACGCTTCGGCATCCGCAGGGCTGGCCTCCACTGACTATTCTGATATGACTCAAAGAAACTTCAACTAGTCTACTTACGATTCGAAGACGGGTTCCTCTTGAGGTGCTCTACGCCGATCACGCCACAGGCAAGACCAGTATGGTACCTACCTGAATAGCCACTCCAAGAGGACCTGGTGGTAGATTCGACAAAATCATCTCCTTCATGTCTTTGCCAAATGCGAGGACACATATTGTTGTGTAGACCACGTATAAAAGCAGAAGCGCCGTCAGGCAGCTGGCGAGTATCTGTCCCCAAGCAAAAAACGCCGAACGCGATAAGAAGCAACATCACAAAAGAATTCATCCGCATGCCTACACTCCTTCCTCTTGGGAAATCGAAACGACTGCATGCTGTTCAGAACCAAAAAACCGCCTGTGCTCGACCTGCCCCTCGCCACCACACCAAGCGACACCCTAGAGACTAAGCGCACGAAAATGTACCGTGCGGAACTATACAGTGCAACCAGCCAGAGAGTGCACCAATTTCTGCCGCTAGAATGGCAGCCTACCTACTGCTCAACTAGCACCACGGGTAGGTGTGAGGACCACCAGCCTCAAGCGCTTAGATGACGACTCTGCCACGAGAAAGCCAACAGCCCTGGCGGGCAGTCAGCACGGAATGTCCGGACAGAACGACGAAGTTACACAGACAACCTGTATATAGCTGGACCTCGCGGCCGGCTTACCACAGGAAATTTCTTCTGTACAGATGGCTTTGTTGTGTTTCGGATTGGAAGAATCAAACCAGCACCTGCGAAGCATCGACGGCGACGCATGCAGAGCCAAGTGTCGCGGGGGCACCACTGACAGAAACATATAAGCTAGAGACGATACCCCTCAAAGCCAAGTGGAAACAAACGGAATGGCGAACTAGTTTCTATATGAGTCTTGTCGATGAGAAAACAGATCGCGTTGCGGTCAACCCCGGACGGTCCTCTCAGGCACCTTGCCATCGCTCGCTCCTGCCCGAAGAACTGTTATCACAGCGCGCACCACAGCAAGGATGTCAAAGAAGTAGGTCGCCTTGGCTAAACACGTAACCGCATCAGTGTACTACTAGTGGCCTTCCTAGACTACGATACATCGTTCTGGAGTGACGCGATGGGCGCGGTCCCCGCCAGACTGATTCTGAGACGTACCAAGCCATACATACACGCTGGTTCCAAGGATGAGAGACCAGCCTCCAAAATTGAAGAAATCGAAGCTGTTTGTCTCGCCTGTCTGGCCCGATACATGAAGGGTGACGGCGACACAAAGAATGCACATGCCCGATATGGTTCCAGCGTTGCCAATCAGCATGAGTGGGACGAGGTAAGACATATTCCGCACGAAGCTCAGGGGAAGAAAATATAGACCCAAACTCCAAATGAGAACGGTCACGGAGATATCACGGTCTGGAGAGCATGATGATAGAGAGCGCAGCACGTCACGGAGATTCCGTGCTGCCACCACTACGTAGACGGTACAGAAGGCAACTTGCGAAAAAAAAACACAACCTTCTACCAGGACTCTGCCCCACCGGCCCAATGCGCGCTCTGCGATGAGCTCGTATGTGTCGCTCGTTCCGCGGACGCAGCAATCGATCAACAGCTGCATGCAGTAGACACTGAGAACCATAACACCGCCTAAAGTCAGCAAAGAAAGCACCAGACCGCCCTTCACCACCGCGTATGGCAGGAAGATAAAAACGCTCCCCATGAACGCCTTGCATATGACAGCTGATGTGCCGAAGGCACCCATGCTCTTCCCGTGCTGGGTGAGGCATTTTCTCTCCGCATCTGAAAAACAGCCCAGGCAAGAAAGAAAACAACGCAGGCAAGTGCCCCGCCACGGACGAACATAACGGGACTTCCAAAGAGCCCATCTGTAATAGCACTTCTCCGAGATAACGGGTGCCTTCGTCGCTGCTTGGGTAATCACGTTGGGAAGCGTGCCTAGCGGGACACCGGCAGAAAACATATACTTATGAGGGCTTGGGATCCCGCCATTCTGTATTGTGCGGGCTCCGTTCACCCACCGCCCACTTGACTTCGTTGCTTGACAGAGGGCCTCTGCAACTGCACCCCGGCAACACAAATTTGATCAACACATCGCCCGCATCGTAAGAGACCGGATGGCAATAACATGTCATGGACCGCTGTCAGTGGAGTTTTTGTAGAAATGTTTGTGCCTAGAAGGTCCACCCCTACCCTTATTTCACTCGAGCATCAGCACAGAAAGAATCTGATATGCGACCTTGTGAGTAATGCGAACGTGTGCCTGAATGGCTACGAGCTGGAAGACGGAATCCGAGAGTTCTGAGAGAGCAGCACTCATACGATCTTCATGACTGAAGAGCATGATTTGAGAAAGCGGATAACACGCAGTGCGCGGGGCGAACGCAAGTAAAGCTCACCATGCGAAGAAGGGGGGCAGCTTCTGCAGATGCCGGAGCCCTCTTCGGCAGGCCCACCAGAAGAATCTGTACCCGTTCCTGTAGACGCGACCTCTCTGCAGGCTTCGTCGCCGACAAGAGAAGCCAGCTCTATACTCCTATCAACACTGGTTGGACATTCATCAGACTGTCCAGTGAAGCCGACTACGCAGGAGCGGAGTGGCTCCTCATGGAACGAGTTCAGGTGATCTGGATCTTGCTCAGCTCTCACGCACTGCACCGTCATGGCGAGATAAACTGGGCTGGACCACCCTACACGGGGACAATGCTGTCAAGCCGGCTGCGACGTCGGTTCAACCAACTTATACGCGCGGAGAGCAGCGCAGGTCAAGCGGAGGCAGCTAGAGGGGCCGGTGACACGATGCCTCTCGGCTACCTGCTATCAGAACTGTATATGTTCAGGAGTGCGTCACCTCCATGAGAGATAACCCGCACGGGCTGGGTGTGGTAAGTTCCGCATGGTGACTTGAAAAACAGAAAACTACAGTCGGACACACTACCGCAACGACGTTCCGGTCAACCATGACAGGGACAGGCAAGTACACAACAGACAGCAGGTACGGCTCCGGACGGGCAACACATGAAAAAAAGCAGGTGCCCCTCTGGGATCGGAGCGCCAGCATGAAGCCACAGGACGAGAGTTAGGGTGCCTACGCCGCGACGGCCTCGTCGGCAACAAACGCAAAACCAGTTGCGTGTCGATAAACTCCGTGGCAGCCCAACACGCGCCGCCGGAGTTCCCCAATGAGACAACGAGACGACCTACCCGGCAGCAGGAAACTTGAGGAGGATGAGGCAAAACGGCCTAAGCGACAAGGTGACAAGCAATAACCTCACTACGGGGAAAAAAAGCAAGATGCCGCGAGAAGAAAAAAACGACGACACAGCATTTCGGAATGCGAGCGCCGTTCGCCTGGCAGCCAGCCACGCATCCACGGGAGACGGCAAAGCGATGCTTGAAGAACCCCCGGTACGCTGTCGGTTCTCGGGTTCTTCGTGAGATCGCACAAACGGCGAGCAAAAAATAAAGTTGCACTCACTTTTCGAAGGGTCCACTTGCACCGCTAGAAGCCGACCCCAGGGGATCTGTTCCGT
>NW_027156319.1:0-516 GCF_002600585.1 Cystoisospora suis | reverse complement strand
CTTTTGATTCGAACTGGCGTGGTGGAGTGGGAACAGCAGCGCGATGGGGTCGCACACTGCGGTGACCCCTGCTTCGCGAAAGCCTCCTCGGCAATTACTACCTGTTTGGCAGCTTCACTCTTACGGAGAGTGACTCCGAGCTGCAGTGCAAGCTCCTGCGATACTGACTTCGGCGGAATTGGTGCGGCTCTATTGGGATCTTACGCCTGAGTTTGCTTCGGATGGTCCGGGCGGCAGAGGAATCTTGCGCCTCCAAGAAGGCTACTGGTGGACGGTCGCTTGAGGAGTGGCTGACCAGGTCGCTGTCGCGTTGGAACCCGCCCGGGGGGCCCCGTGCGCGGATTTCTGACTAGACTCACAGATTTTCCCATGCGACCTCAACTCCACGGTGAAGGCGGCAGCGCCGACAGCCGCTGTACCTGCTAGTAGTTCCGGTGCCAGACCCTCCCTTGCGCCACTGCTCCATTTTCTCTTTGCACCAGCTTGCAACGCCATCTGTAACGCCCGCGCTTTGAC
>NW_027156318.1:5955-13334 GCF_002600585.1 Cystoisospora suis | reverse complement strand
CTCCTCCTACTCCTCCTCCTACTCCTCCTCCTACTCCTCCAACACAAATGTCGCTACTACTATTACTATTACTATAGATATTTACTCTTACGACTACTAGCAGTACTACTACTACTACTTTTACGAGTGTAGGTACACATAGGGGTGTGGAGAGGCCCAGGGAAACGCCTTGTGTCAGGGTGGCTAGCTAGCAAGATTCTCTCGATAATTCTTCTCGTCTCTCTCCTTCTTGATCCTATGGACGTTACTGTTGCTGTTATGCTCGTTCTTGTAGGTACTCATCTTTGATCTCCCGTCTATCTATCGTTACTTCCTCTCTTTATCTTAAGGTATCTATCTCTCGCCATCTCTCTCTTTCATTTCTCAACCCCTTCAGATATTTCTGACGCACAGAAAGAGCCTATGAAAAAGAAAAAGAAGAAGGAGAAGACGGGTCATCCTGTCTACTCTCCCATCTATATATAGCAAATCTAAGAGCCTAAGAAGAAGATCCATATCACTACTACTACTACTACTTTCACTGCTACTACTTTCACGACGACTACTGCTCTCTCCTGTCTTCCTGCTATCCATCCATCCAGCAGAGACAACTCCCTAGATCTCTTCTACATACATAGGCATATCTACATCTGTACTTCTTATACACATAGAGAGAGAGATACATATGCAGATCTATATCGACATATGGGGAGTAACGTACCTGTGAAGAGAAGTTGAAGAAGACGAGGAAAGACTCCTACAGACTCATAAAACTTCCTATTTGACTGAAGGATAAGAAACAAACACACGACAAAGAAAGAAAGAAATAGATCAGATGGATAGAAAGAAACAAGAAAGAAAGAGAGAAAGAAAGGACAGAAGAGAGAAGCAAGAGAGATGGACAGAGAGGCAGAGAGGAGATGCACATAATGGTGACGATGATAGAGAAGAAGTAAACGAAGACGAAGAAAAGAAAAGTCCAGGGTGTGGACCTTCTTTCCCTACGACTCTACGTTAGCTTAAACTCAGAAGCCACACGTACAGACACACAAAACACGTATGCATATAGTTCTCTATCTATCTATCTACCTTTCTTTCTTTCTTTAATCTATCTCTCTTTAATCTATCTATCTATCTTTAAATCCCTTGATGGGACAGGGACTCTCCACTTCTACTCCTTTTACAGAGAGTGAGTTTGCTATGACTTCTGGATCCTTTTCTAAGGCTAGATTATAGATGCCCGTGAGGTGTCTATACAGCACTATCTTTCTCCATCTATCCATCCATCTATCTAAGAACACAAGGATCCGCTCTATCAAGAGTAGAAGAATATCTTCTTTTGCCTCCTTTTTCTTTCTTTTCTTCTCTTTTCTCTCTTACCATTTTGATTTGTCTGTACTTCTCATCGTTAGGATGGAGAAGAATGTTTGCTAGAATCTCACGAAGAACATAAAGACTTCTCTCAACTACGGCCTTCACCTCTGTCTCCCTCTCTTTCATCTTATCCTCCTCGTTTTTCTCTTCCTGCCCCCCCTCCTTCTCCTCATTCGTCTCTTCTCCTTCTTCATTCTTCTTCTTCTTTATGACTTCAGTCCGGACTTTCTCTACCCACGCACTCCATACACTCACAACCTAACAGAAAGAAACAAACAAAGAAAGAAAGAAAGAAAAAAGGAGAAACAAAGAAAGAAAGAAGAAAGAAAACTGACTGTGAAAAGACACAAAAAGAGGATAATTCATTAGAGAATAGCTAAAGAACAACACACATACGTGGACCAGCTATAGTAGTAGTAGTAGTCATACTACTACTAGTAGTAGTAGTCGTAGGATTCTTATCATTAGAGGGCAGACTTGTAGTGGTAGGAGTAGTGGGAGTTTTAGCTAGTTGGTGCAAGCAACTCGGAGGAAAGAAGAGAGAAAAGAAAGAAGGAAAGGAGAGGGAAGAGAGAAGGAGAGTAGCTTCTTCTTCTTCTTGTTCTTTCTTTTATTTTATTTGTCCTTTCTTCTTTTCCTTGTGTGTGTGTAGTCCATCATATCTCAACGGTTCTCATGAAGAAAGAAGAGACAAGAAGTCATTCTTCTCCCCCTCCTTCTGACACTTCAAGGAAAGAAAGGAAGATTCAGACCAAAGACTCCTCGATTCATTCGCTCTTTCCTTTTTCTTAAGAGAAAAGAGAGAAGATAACCTATTCCTCCTCCTCCTACTACACCTCCTATGCTAAAGAAAGGAGAAAGAAAGAAACAAGAGAGAGAGAGGGATGCTACAGAGAACACTTCGGAATGAAACAAAGAAGAAGAAGGAGACAAGAGATAAGACAAAAAGAAAGAAAGAAAGACAATCGCAAGAGAGAAGATAAAACGGACTTCAGAGAAGAGATGAAGGTAGGAAGGTGACGCGCTTTCTTACTGTCTTCTCGAACTCTGTAGATAATGACGATGAGGTATGGGAAAGAACAAAAGGATTACTACGACTAATACTCCTCCTTTCCTCTTCTTCTGTCCTATCTCCATCCTGAGAAAGAATGAAAGACAGAAAGACAGAAAGAAAGGAAGTGTGACAGATAAACCTAGACTTCTTTCTCTCTCTCTTTCTTTCTGGTAAGATTTAACTCCTTCAAGAGTTTACAATGAGAAAGACAAAATGTCGAATTCATTTGATTAGTCTAGACACGGCAAGGACAGAGGGAGCACCTATACACATAGACAGGCATAAGCATACATACAACATCTCTAGGAATAGTCACATATGTGTATGCTTAGAAACACCTACATATATATACAGAGAGATAGAAAGATATATACATAGAGAGAGATACACCCTAGGCATACATAGAAGCAAGCAGACCAATAGATCTGTATATGTGTATGTATTCACGCGTATGTAGATTCTACTGACATACACACTTACACCTATGTGCGTGTCTCTAACAGTCTTTAATCGATTTACCTATCTATGTATCTCTAATCTATCTCGATATCTTACTCAATAGTCCAATTTGAACTTTATAAAGGTGACTGACGATACATGTATATATATATATATGAATGTGTAGTAGGGGTCTCACTATGTGTCTAGAAAACCACTGAAGAAGTTATGATTCTTACGCCGTCCATTCTTGCTACAAGAAAGAAGAAAGATCCCTCACATCTACAGCAACAGAACTATATCTACCTATCTATCGTTAATCTATCTATCTTTAATCTATCCATCTATCCACCTTTAATGTATCAATCTATCTATCTATCTTTAATCCGTCGATCTATCCACCTTTGATGTATCAATCTATCTATATATCTTTAATCTATCGATCTATCTATCTACTTATCTATCTTTAATCTATCTATCTATCTATCTATCATTAATCTATCTATCTATCTATCTTTAATCTATCTATCTATCTATCTATCTATCTCTACATGAGTCTATCCTAACTTATAGTAGAGATGAGGAAGATAATCTTGTTTCTTTTTCCTTCCTTTAATCTTAGTCCTCTTACCTCTCCTTCTTCTTTTATACCTACAGCGCCAGCTGCGTATCGGTCGTCAAGACAGGCTCCGTTTGAAGCAGCAGCGGAAGCCGACGAAGAAGAAGGGGTAGCAGAAGCAAGAGGAACCGAATATAAGCCGAGAGCACATCCCTTTCGAACTGTTGAAGTGAGAGTATGAGGAGAAAGAGAAAGAGGTGTAGAAGAAGATTGAAGAGAAGAGAGACGTTCTCCTGGTAGAGCGAAGTCGCGACCATTCAGATAGGAAGAAGGAGATGCCTGGAGGGACGGAATTTTTGCTAAAGTCTCTGCATGTCGATGGAGCTCAGAGATCATGCCTGGATTCATCTACAAGCAAAGAAACATACCGAGGCAAAGACAAACAAGAGAGAAAGAAGAAAGATAGGAAAGGTAGAGAGAGGAAGAGAGAGACAGGGAAGAAAGCCGAAAGATTTTCACTAAAGAAAAGAGAAGAAGAAGAGGAAAGAAAAGAGAAGAAGATGAAAGAGATAGGTGCTTCATCAGGAAGCCTTTAATTGTTTAGAAGGAAAGGGAGAAATGAGTGAAAGAAGAAGAGAAAGAAGAGAGAGAGATGTAAGAGAGAGGGGAAGGTGACTGAATGAATAGAAATCTAATTCTGTCTGAAGTATACCCCCTAGCAAAACAGAGAGAAACAGTGAGAGATGGAGAGAAGTGTATTTACAGAAACACCAGTATGGAATCCCAAGTCTACATGTATATATATATATATATACGAGCGCATCTACATATATATATATATGCGGAGAGAAAAACCGAGTGATAGACAGATACATATTGTATATATATATATATATATGTAGGTAGTTGCATGAGGTCCGTAGATGAAAAGCTGGAGTGGGGAAGAGATTTTGGTACGCGAGCCCATTTATCTAGATATCTACTATCTATCTAGACACATCAACAACATAGTACAGATATACATATATGTATGTATATAGGCAGATTGATAGAAACGTCGTGTATATATTATCTATATATATAGACGACACATCTACCGTGTATCTACCCATCTCCACATGTATCGATATACATAGATCTACATATATATACATATATATGGTCACACATATATACATATGGATATTCACAGAGAGATAGAGATAGATAGATAGATAGTGCATGTAGACCTCGATAGCATTTGTGCCATTCTTATTGTCCGTGTGTAGCAAAGGCTAAAAGAAGAAGAAGAGGTTCGTAAGCCCTACCTCAAGAAGAGGTAGACGTAGCTTAATATGATTAAGCGTCTGTATGACTCCAAAGCCTTCGTCTATGAGATACCACGCTATCACACCTGCAGCTGTACTCTTCTCTCCTTGGTAGTCATACACCTTAGAAACGAAACAAGAAAGAAAGAAAAAAAGAAATGAAGAAGAGAAACGAAGAAAAGGAAGGGAACGAAGGAAAGTTTGACAACGAGAGAAAAGAAGAAGGAAGTTAGGTATGTCTAGGCTTGCGGGGTAGAAAAGATAAGGACAGATTTGAAGAGACCTGAGAGAGCTCAAGCTACGCTTGTTTACATTTCTAAACGCAATACTCCACGCATGTACACACTCATGTATCATCTATAGAGACACACACATATATATACATGTAGATATGTATCTGTATCTATATATATATATATATATATCCAGATGCATGTCTCTTTATATATATTGAAAGAGAGGGGTGCTAGTGACTGTATATGTGTGTGCTTGTTGAGACATGTGAGAAGCAGCCCGGGAATGGAGGATGGGTCTGGAGTCTTTAGGTAGACCCAGATGTCTAGACATGGAAATGCAATGAAGAGAGGAAGGCCAGTGTATGTAAGAATGACGTAGTGTGTGTGGAGAATGTGCATCTGTACGTCTAGACCTGATAACAGAATTGAGCTAAAGAAATGGCGAGTGTATCCCGACAAGAAGAAAGATGAAGAAAGAAAGATATCGATCATCCTTCGACTAGAGAAACATTCATATGTAGACAGAGACACATTGGAAATCTCTTATCTGTTCTTTTCTTCTTTTTCTTCTTCTCTTTATGTCTTCCTCCATTCTTTTGTGCGGCTTTTTCTTCTCTAATTCTCCTTTGTGTGTGAGCTTACAAGGACTCCTAGATCCCTTTCTTTCGCTTGGCGAATGATATTCGAGGCTTCTGAAAAAGGAAAGGACGCAGGCTCTCCAAAAGGAAGATTATGAACTTCGAAGACACCGAAAGAAGAGGAAGATGAAGAGGGAGAAGAAAGAGAAGAAGAGAGCTGGTAAAGCCGTCTAGAGACAGAAGAGGAAGAGGAAGGGAGAGAAGTATCAGCAGGGAGAGGGCAACGTACAGATGTTAGATTGATAATCACCTACACACACAAAACGAAGAAGAAGAAAAGAATTGAAAGAAAGAAAGAAAAATGCCAAGAAAGAGACAGGGAGAAAGAAAGAAAGAAGAGAAGAAGATCTAGGGAGGAGAGAGACTTGAGGAGCTGATAGAAAGAGAAGGGGGCTGAGAGAGGAAGACAGAGAAGAAGAAATGAGGGGTGAAAGAAGGAGAGAGAAAGACAGAAGAAAAATGCAAAGAAAAATGGAGAAGTAGAAACAAAGAGGAGAAGGGGGAAAAGAAGAAATAGGTAAGACTGTGGAAGTAGTAGTAGTAGTACCAGTAGGAGAAGACTACAAGAAAGGAGTGAAGTATGAGGAATACACAAGAAGACTCGAGAAAGGAAAGGTCGTTCATGACAGGCTGTCTCAAAATCTTCTCCTATGTGGATATGTGTATTTCTTTGTGAAGCCGGAGTAGACACGAGGACATGTTTTGTGTCTAGATAGCCAGGTGAGCCGCTAGAGGGAAAAAGAGAAAGTGAGAAAAAACAGAAGTTGTAAATAAAGACAGCTACAAGTCTTGTATGAGCCAGGGTCTGCATATATAGACTCTATAATGTACAGTGCAGACATAAACCCGGAGAGGATAGCTACCTACACAGATCTGTAGGCGGAGATGCGTCCTCTCTATACATAGGTACATATGCATGTATCTACGTATGCACCTACATGATGTGTACATACACCCGAATAGGGAACGATGTATAATACGCATGTGAGGACAGGTAGCTCTCAAAAGGCATCCTTCATAGATGCTTAGCAATCCTATTGTATACGTATGCATATACATAGAAAGAAAGAGACTGAAGCGATCTTATAAGAGACGACGATGTGGCACTGAGGAGGCTTGTCTCCAGAAAGGAAGAAACAGAACCAGAGAAAGGAAAAGAATGTGAAAGAGAAAACAAAGAAAGAGAGAAAGAAAGAGAGAATTGAGTTGTTTACCTCTATTCCAAAGTGATGAAGAATATCTGCATTGTCATGGAGAATCTTTGGGGAAGAACAAGAGAAGACAGAAAAGGAAGAAGGCGGAAAAGAAGAACAAGACTTCCTTTCTGTTTTCTTCTTCCTCAAGCCTAGGAAGCGAGGAGATGGCGAGGAACCGGCGCCCTCAGATCCACCCTGCATGCATCAGTCATAAAGACACACGCCAGTTCAAATTGAAGAAAGAAAACACCTCATCGTCCATCCATATATATCCTCAGCTCAATTGACATATCCTCTGATTTATCTTCTTTCTTCTTAGAATTCTTTGGAAGCACTCGATAGAACGGAATTAACAGCCTCATGCACTTCAGATATATGCATAGATTCAAGGTGGATAGAGCTGTACATGGGAACCCTGTAGTCAGTATGTAAATGAGAGGTGAAGAGGGAAGGACAACATGCAAGTATGGGTATCGAACAGGTGACGAGAAAGAGATTCAGACAAAGTCAAACTAACATAGCATCTCGGGATGAGTCAGGTGTCAACCCGTATACCCCAAGAATCATCAGGTGTGCATACACCCCACAAGCCATCAGG
>NW_027156318.1:5593-5807 GCF_002600585.1 Cystoisospora suis | reverse complement strand
GCCATCAGGTGTACATACACCCCGCAAACCGTCGGGTGTATGTACACTCCACAAGTCATCAGGTGTACATACACTCCACAAGTCATCACGTGTACATACACCCCACAAGTCATCAGGTGTACATACACCCCACAAACCGTCGGGTGTATATACACTCCACAAGTCATCAGGTGTACATACACCCCACAAGCCATCACGTGTACATACACCCCAC
>NW_027156318.1:1214-5378 GCF_002600585.1 Cystoisospora suis | reverse complement strand
CAGGTGTACATACACCCCACACACAGTCGGGTGTATGTACACTCCACAAGCCATCAGGTGTCCATACACCCCACAAGTCATCAGGTGTACATACACCCCACAACCCATCAGGTGTGCATACACCCCACAAGTCATCACGTGTACATACACTCCACAAGCCATCAGGTGTACATANNTCAGGTGTACATACACCCCACAAACCGTCGGGTGTATGTACACTCCACAAAGCCTCAGGTGTATATGCGACTTAAAAATCATGAGGTGTAGACGTTAACTCATGCTGTTCTGAAGAGACTGACAATGAGGATGACCACTCTGTTGACCTTTTTCTTCTTAAGTTTCTTTATCTTTAAGATACGAAGAAGTCTGTCTATTCTGTTCTCACTCGCTCTCCTGTGTTTGATTTGTATAGACAGAAAAGAGAAGGAAAAGGGGATGATACCCAAAAGAACCTTAATCTCCTTACCTCTTTTGTGGGAAAGAAAGATTTCTTTTTTGTCATATTCTTCGGTAAACGTCCTTTCTTAGAAGGGAAGGAACAAGGAGGAATGATCTCTGTTGGGCCCGGTAAAAGAAGATCTGAGGAAATCAACAGCGGCGTGTATCTACACCTCAAGGACTCCATACCTCCTAAAAAAGATACAAGAGATCAAAACGAAGCAGAGAAAGAGAGAAAGAAAGTAGAGGCACAATGGAAAGCAGTAAAGAAGGAGGAGTGTAAGGAGAGAGAGAAAGGAGAATACAAATCACAGGAAACAGACAAAGAAGAGAATCAAGAAGAGACAGAAAGAAGAAAGGAAAAAGAAGAGAGAGCTGTTGTAGTTGGATAACGATATCTTTGCAGCGCGAAAGATGTATGCATCACCCACCTCTTGGAACTCACAGGAAACTTAGAAAGAAAGAAAGAAAGAGAAAAAGAGAAATGAAGGGAAACAGAATCACTATGTCGACTTCTTCATCGTATAGATCAACAACTCCCTAGCTGCTGCCTATACAGAGAGATGAAGAGACAGTCCTTTCAGCTACACCTTCGAATCAAGAGAACAAGAAAAACCACACACGACACAAACCCTATTATCCCGCACATTCGACGCGCTCATAACGTCTATCTATCTTTAATCTATCTATCTATTGATAGCTTATTTTGTGTAATCCACTCATACAGGTAGGTGTATACATGCATATATACGTACATATATACATGTATACATGACATATGTGAATGGTCGAATACCCGATAAGACGATTGCATCCTTAAATCTTGCTTGACTCTCAAGGAGGAGATTCAAAAAGGTGAGAAGAAGAGGATCTGCTTCGTCTCCATTCCCGTAGATAACCACCTGGGAGAAATAGAAAAGAACAGAAAAGTGTGAATGAAAGTCCAGAGAAACGATAGCTATACAGACAAATACTGAAGAAAAGGAAGAAAGAAAAGAAGAGGGTATCACCATAACATGCTGTTGTACGGTGTATGTACAGTAGACAGCTACCTCTCCCTCCTTAGGGCGTATTACCAAGCTAAATCTATCCATCACGAAAACGTTAGAAACAAGAAAAAGTCTTCTCCATAGCTCTCTCTACTCTTGTTCTTCTTCGTGTGCGTCTCTACACATAGATATATACATATATATATATCCATGCATATGACCGGCTGTCCTGAGAAGGCGAAGGGGGATCTACGCCTCTCAGTATAGAAATGCATAAATGATAGACAGAATGAGAGATTAAGGATAGATAGACTAAAGATCAATAGATAGGCAGCTTGAAGACAGACAGATATATAGATAGATTGATAGATGGGAGGTAGGTAGACAAAGAGATACGTAGATAGAGAGAGTAAAGATAGGTGGGCCAAAGAGGATATATGAATAGATGAATTAGAGATGATATCTATAGAGAGAGATAGACTTAAGATAGATAGACACATTAACGACGAGAGATAGATAGAGATAGACGTGTTCCTCGTGGTCGATGGGTAGGAAGCATGAAGAAGAGGCTGAAGAAGAAGAAGTCTTTGGAGTCTTCTTTCAGTGAACTTCACTAGAACTGGTTCAGATAACTCATATAGGGAGGGGCTCATGTACGCCTGGTCTCATGATAGCATCTCTTGAGGTGTATGCGTAATGCTAAAACGGGGGAAACTAAAGATGAAGAAGAAAGAAAGAAAGAGAACATTCCTTTCCGCTGCAATTAAGATTCTTAAGGCTATCTTTCTCCTTTCTTTTTCTCTCTCGCTCTCACTTCTTGGCTGTTCTCATCTTTCTGCTTTCCCTTCAATTCAATCAAGCAACAAGGAAAAGAAAGAAAACATAGTAGAGTGTAGGGGACCCATCAAAACAGCTACACCCACCACCTGACAAAACTAGAAGGGCAACATCCCTCTTCCTTTCTTTTTACTCATTGCTAATCTATCTTTAATCTGTCTATCCTTAATATATCTTTAATCTATCTATCTATCCATCTATCGCTTCTTTGCCTGAATGTCCGTCATTGATAAAGAAATTGAAACGCCTACCCATGGAGATTTGAAGAGCCCTCTACATCTCCTCGTCCATTCCCCCGTGCATGCAGTCAGCCATCACACCTATGAACGTTAACGAGAGAAGAGAAGAGAACTACCCTAAGGTCATCTTAATCATGACTCGCGACGTAGAGAGAAAAAGAAGAGAGAAGAGACAAGGAAAGGCACGAAAGAAAAAGAGAGCGTGACGCTCTTTCTTCTCTTCTATCTCATTCTTACTGTTCGAAATTTGCATACAGTTCGTAGCCATGCTTTCAGTGCTTGGAATCTCCTTGGGAGCTCCTGCTCTTCTTCCTTCTCTTTCGCTTGTCCTTCTCTCTTCACTTGGGCGGGGAGGTGACTTTCTCTCTCTGTTGAAACACCAAGACTCTCGGTTTTCTTCTCGTTCTCTTTCTCCGCTATAAGAGAGATCGATGACGTTGCTGCACGCTTCATAGCGGCTGCAGCCAACGTCTCGCGATCTAGGAAAGAAAGAAAAAGAGACGCAACATACGAAAGAAGAAAAAGAAGGAAACTTGTAGAGAAAAAAGGAAGGAGAGAAAGCAAGCAGCAGAAACGTCGGAGAGAGAGAAGGAGGATAGGTGTTCTGCCTTGCAAGAAAAAGATCAGCTGTACACAAGTGAAAATGTATACATACACACACATATCTATATATATGTGTATACATGTAAGTATCGATGTGTAGATCTCCTCTCGGATAGAGAAGAATGAATGGCGTTTGTAAGCAAAGGGAGAGACCGATATGTGTATCCTATGATCTCAGTAGCCTAAACATGTCGAGGTGTATATACACCCCAAGACAAGAGGCTAGTCGTTACTCCTTACCTGGCATTCTCTCTTTCTGTTCAATCTGATCTGACAAAGACCTCTCCTCCTTCTCATTGGATTCTACCTCTGCTTCGTTCTTTCCTTCCGCCTAGAATAGAACACAAGTCGCACTGAGACATTTGGATGACGACTTCTCCACAGATCCCTAAAGTAGAGACGCGCATGCAATGAGAAAGGGAAAGAAACAGAAGGAGATTCGACAAAGCAATCTCCTGAAAAGGTTCTACCTTCTCTCGGTTGCAAGTGAAGTACATTGACACATATATATATATATATATATATGTATGCATGTATATATACCTGCTTGGAGATCGCCATATACACTCACACAGAAAAAGAGACCCTCTCCCCCTCATTTTCCCGTTTCTCTCCGCCTCCACCTCTCTTTCTTTTACATCTATCTATCTCTCTTAAATCTATCGGTCTATCTACGTACCGTAGACCTATCTATCTTGAATCTATCTATCTAACTAGGTGTATATATGGATACTATTATGCTCCATACATCCACAAAGCATCGCTTCCTCCTCTTCTCTTTCTCTTTACTCTACTTCTCGATCTCTACGTTCTTCTTCTTCTTTACCATCATCTGCTGCAAGCTCCGCTTTCTTTCCTCTTCTTTTTGCCTCTCCTTACCTGTGTGAAAGACGAGCTGCCTTTTTGCTTTTCAGCAAGCGAACAGGGAGTCGTAGAATCTGAGGAAAGTTCTCCTTCTCCTTCTCCTTCTTCTCCACTTTCTCTTTTCGGTTCGGTCTTTTCTCCGTCACAGGAGTCCTTCTGTTTCTCTTCTTCCTCTTTTTCTCTCTTCTTCTCCT
>NW_027156318.1:672-845 GCF_002600585.1 Cystoisospora suis | reverse complement strand
GCTGCGGCTGATTTAGAGACAGGTGGAGATAAGGCTACACAGAAAGACAAACAACAACTCACACACGCAAGCAATCAGGTGTAACTACACCACACAGAAACAGACAAAAAGAGGGAGGTTCCACATACACTGGATATCTGTGGCTATCTCTCTGTAGATAGATTAGAGATAGA
>NW_027156318.1:0-186 GCF_002600585.1 Cystoisospora suis | reverse complement strand
CTTCCTCTTTCTCTTCTTCTTGTTGAGCTCCTACCGTCACTTCCCCACCCCGATGCTGTCGTGCAGCATGCGCTTCGCTCGGAGATAGCGAGGGATCGATCGAGGCCATCCCTGGTGTATAGGGAGGTAGAAGATGCGAAGCGGAAGAAGACTGAGCTGTCGTAGGTGTGGCTGTGGTATGGGTTG
>NW_027156317.1:0-304 GCF_002600585.1 Cystoisospora suis | reverse complement strand
ATGCCTTCTTGTTTGAGTCTCTCGCTTGGTCGCACACCGACTCCGTCCTTTCCCTGGCTGCTTATCGTTCGGACTGTGCCCTCCGTTGCTTCTAACCTGTCTAACTTGACGGCGTAGACCACGTCTACTTTGCCTTTCTTGAGCCAGGTCCTGAATTGTACTATAGAGCACACCTTAGCTTGATTCGCGGTTTGCCCTGTTTGCGGTTCCTCTTCCTTCTGGTGGCTACGTTCGACTTGTGATCCGTCTGCTCGTTCTATTTTGAAAGGTTGCTCTTCTTTGCGCCAGTCTTTGGCTAGAGGAA
>NW_027156316.1:29572-47195 GCF_002600585.1 Cystoisospora suis | reverse complement strand
GTGTTTATATCTTTCTTATGTCTGTATGTCTCTTTCTTTCTTTCTTTCTTTCCTTTCTATCTTTCCTCGCTCTCTCTTTTTCTATACTTTCGTGAGAAAGGGAAATTTTGAGGCAGAATCTGAAAATGTAACCCTCTTTATAGTTGGTATTTCTTCCATTGCTTCTCTTCTTTCTTCTTTTTCTTTCTTTCTCTGCTCTCTTCTTCTTGTTCTCCTTCTTTTCGTCTTACATGAGTTCAGCTACTTCACAGATGGGGACTTTCTCCTGAGATACAGTTTGCTCAGCTGAAATACTAAAAGAAAAGATAAAAGACGAAAGGAAAGAAAGAAAGAAAGACAGATGAGAGCAAGGAAAGAAGAGGGTCTCTCTCAATCGGTGAGAACGACAGACAGACAGGAGGTCACGTTGGTACGTATAAGGGTTACGATGCCTACAGAAGCATAGTATACACACATATGTCTACATGCATACAACACATATATATATATATACATATATACGTAGATAGGTACACCTTCATGCATACATCCCAGAGAGTCGGCTGATTGAAGAGGGAGAAAGAATGCTTGAAGAGAGAGATAAAGAAAAGACGAAAGAGAGGACGCCCCTCCAGACAGATACGTGAGAACTTATTATCCTGTCTCCCTCATAGGAAAAGACAGCAGGAAAAAAGAAGAGAATGCCGAAGCAGGTTAGATATATACATTTGTAGAGGAAGAAAGAGACCATCGACGCTAGCTAGCTATCTAGCCTCCTAGCCTGGCCTTGGCGAGGTGAAGGATACGAGAGAGACCTTCAGACATAGAAGAAGAAACCGTGACAAAAATGAAGAGAAGAAGTCTTTAAAGAGAGAGAGAGATAAGATAGATGCATGTAAAGAAAAGACAATCCATGAAGTGGGGGTGTGCGTTGATTTATCTAGTATCACCCTCACGATCTTCCCATATAACCCAAGAGAAGACAGAAGAAAGAAAGCATCAAACTTCTCTCTCTTTTCTCTCTTTCTTTCTGTCTTTATCTCTCTCTTCAAGCTTTCTTTCTCTCTCTTCAAAAGTCGGTTTTTCTGGATGTATGGATATAGATATGTATCTATCAGTCTATCTCTCTATTTGTCCGCGAAATGTCTACCTATCTTTGATCTATGTATCTATCTATAATCTACCTATCTATGTATTTGTCTACCTCTCTTTCACTTGGATGCAGAAATGCCTTCACCCCTTGGAGCTTTCTTGTGACCTATCTTGGAGAGAAGAAAACACTTGAGGTATGGAGAATACGAAAGAGAATTAGAAGAAATAGAAGAAGAAGAATGACTTTGATAACGAAGTGGCACGTAGGAATAGAGAGGTTTAAGGTTTCTCTATGAGAGAAAGAAAAGAGTAGCGCGCTACGTTCATCTGCTACCGAAGAAAGAAAGAAAACTCCTTCCTTCTTTCATGAAGGAGAGATGAAGAGGAGAGAAATGTTAGAAACACAAGAGAGGCAGGGAAAGGGCATCTTCAGTAGAAAAGAGGCAGGCGCGAGCGAACAGTGAGTGAACTAAAGTCTTCCCTTGGAAGACGAGAGACCGCCAGGAGTGTACATACACTGGAAACACCATAGCGAAAAGCTTTGTCTGAATGAAAATAAGAGTCTACCTATGTTCTTTTTACCGAGAATAGAGATAGAAAGAAGACAGAATGATAAGGAGCAGAACGACACCCTCGAAGACAAGATGACTGAAAGAGATTAAAGCGACACCGAGGTAGATGAAAAAGCGAAACTAACGTGTTTCAAACATGGTCATATCTTCATTTGATACGGGAACGACTCTACGCAATGTCTTCCGTTTCTGAGGTGTACATACACCTCATCTCTCAGGTGCACATACACTTGACTTCTCAGGTGTCTATACACTTGATTCTCAGGTGTACATACACCTCATCTCTCAAGGACACGTGATGATCCCCGTATAATGACGAATCAATTATTCATTCATCCATCCATTCTCTTCGTTGGTTCATTCGTTGCAGCGACTGACCTTTCAGCTTCCAATTCATCCGGCTTCACTTCTGTTTTGCTCGAAGCATCTCCATTTGTGGCAGACGAGTCCAGCGGACTTTCGTTACTCTTAGCGGGGGGAGCCATCTTTCTTTCTTTCTTTCAATAAAAGAGACAGGAACTTAAGAGATAAACGAAGAAACAGACAAAGATAGCGGGAAAAGGAAGAGCGAAGTCACGGGACCGTTCACTTGAAGAGACTGGAGATCTCACACTCAAAATGATAAGAGAAGAGAAGACAGAAGAGGAAAGAAGACAGACACGAAAACACGGTGTAAAAGTTCAACGAGAAAGTGAGGAATTTTCAGAAGGACAAGGAAGGAGTCCGTCTTGCGTAGCGACACTGCGGTCGATTCGAGATGTCTCATCTACCACCTACATACGCCTCATATAGAGGCAGGGAAGGCAGGAGTTCTTCTTCTTCTTTCTCACATGGGATTGGATAGAAGACACACATCAAAGGAAAACTTCCGACTTTTTCATTTAATCGTGTGAGACGAAAAGAAAGAAAAGCGAAGAGACAGATAGAGGGAGAAAGAGCGGAGATCAGATTAAAACCGTTTTGCATGAATCGCATCGCCTATCTACCAGGGAAGAAGATGTAACGCTCTGTGTAAAGTATCCCTCCCGTCAAGGCTTCTCTGGTGTATGTACAGACATGCTTATGGAAGTAACGAGAAGTAGCTGTGAACTTGTAGCGGACCTTTGACATTGAAAAAGAATACAGGAGAAAATCTTTCTCTAAAGCTTGACATCTTGCTACAATGTAAACAGAGGGGACAGAGAGAGAGAGAAGAAGAAGAGCCACATCATTCATTCTTCTACACAAAGAGAGAAGCCTCCCTATGATTTGCACGCTACAAGTTCAACTGAGAAGACAGACGTCGGCTTATATAAGAAGAAGAAGCGCAGCATCTCTCAATACCCAAGTGTCCTCTGAATGTTTTCTTTGCATGCATTCTTCAAACAAGCATACAAAGCCAAGAATATTCAATACGGCGATGCTCGTCCTTCCTTCATCCTTTAGGAGCGTCTGTGAAGAAGATTTCTTCTTCGCCTCGTTCTTTGAGAAGCTTTTCTCATGGACCTTCCAAGTTTTCTCTCTGCTTCTATCTTCTTTAGCTTTTTGGAGACGGGATGATAGGTACACAGTCTCACATCGTCTTTTCTTTTCTCTCCCTCTTCCCTCATACGTCGATACTGCTTTCCATTCCTTCGTGTTGAAGAAGTTCCTCGCGATCTTCACATCTTCTTCTCGGGGATCTGGGCCTATCAATATTCTTTCGGAGATTTCTCTCTCTCTTCTTCTTCTCTCTGTCCTTACACGGGGATGTGCGGACTGAAGAAAAGAAGGAGAGGCCGAGGGGGGAGATGAAAGAAGTTTGTATGAAGGAGCATACTTGACCCTTTCCCTTTCTGTATTGCAAGTCGATTCTCACTCAGAAGTTGCCAAGGGGTTTCTTCTTCTCTTTTCTGCTCCAAGGCTTTCTCTCTTTCATTTGACGAGGAAAGAATAGGAAAGAGAGAATCTCTTTTTCTTCTTCTCTTCAGTTTTCTGTTCTCATCTTACCTTCTCCTTCTTAATCATCTTTCTCTTCTTCCTTTGTATCTCTTCTTGTTCTCTCGTTTCTCTTCGTTTTCTTCTCACCCTTGTCTACTACTTTCTTCTTCTTCTCCCTTGTGGCAATGCATTTATCTTCTTTACGCTTCCAGCCACCCGTCATAATTCCTTCAGTCTGATTGGTCTGATACTTCTTTCTTCCTTCCTCTTCTTTCTCTGTCTCTCTTTTCTTCACTCTTCTCTTCTTTTTCTCTTCTCTTTTTGTCTCCCCGCTTTCTCCATCTGAGTTCGATACCCTGGGACTTCGTCTTCTCCTCCTTGTTCCTATCTCCTTCTCTCTACTTTCTTTCTTTCTCCTTCCATCCATCTTTCTATCCAGTGTTTCTCTCATCTCTCTTCTCTCCCTCTCTTTCTCCTTCTTTCTACCTTTCTCCTCTCCATCTCTCTATCTTTATCTATTTCTCGAATTTTATCTATCTCTCTCTCTCTATCTATCTAACTTTCTTTTCTTTTCTGTTTCTCCTAGCACGATGGATCACTTTTTCTCTCAGCCTCTCCCGAGTGCGGGAGGTGGCTGGACGCAGAAATCCGAAGAGGAAGAAGAAGAGGAACAAGAATCTTCCCAGAGTCATCCGACTCTTTCTTCTTCTCCCCCTCTTCCTTCTTTATCATCGAATACTCAGCCCTCGACAGATCCATCTGTCTCTGTCTCTTCTTCCTCATCTTCTCAAAGAAGAATGTCTCTCTCTGACTCCTCCCATCTTCAGGCGCTTTCTTCTTCCCCTCCTTCTGCAACTTTCTCTCCCTCTTCTACCACGTCTCTACATCGACACGAGGAAGATCAAGACAGAAGCGGGACCAAAGTTGAGAAAGAAGATTATCTTCTTTCTCATTCGGCCCCTTCTTCTTCTTCCTCTTCACTCCCCCAAGATCGAGACTATCTTTTGCATGCAAGCTTATCGGATGTGTCATCTCTCCGTCAAGATCCACCATCCCATCCTCTTTCTTCCTCTTCTTCTCCCGCGCCCTTCTTCTCCGAGAAAGGTCTCGATAAAGACGAGCAATCTTCTTCTACAGGCAGAGAAGAGAAAGACACGAGCCAAGAAGTCCACGCCTTCTCTTCTTCGACGTCTCTTCGCTCCCTTAGAGGAGAAGACCATCAAGGAGCATCTTTCGCAGGCTCCCCGCCGTCCTATTATACAGCTGCGCCCGGCATAGGAATAGAAGACACAGGGAGAGGGCTAGGTAGCGGAGGCATACTACCAGCAGCAGCAGGAGGAGGACTAGTTTCTTCTTCTTCACCTGTCGTGACATCTCAAGGAGTAGGCGGGGGACTTCCATCATCGTCTTCTTCGGTAGGAGGAGGAGGAAGTGCGAAGGGAGGTCTATCTTCTTCTTCTTCGGCTTTTACAGGGGGTATCTCATCGATAAGTCTGGAGCCGAGGATCATTGTTAAGGAGGTGTCAACTTATAAGATCAAATTCATACTCGAGAATTGCGATGTCTCCATTGCTAACGCTCTCCGGAGAATTATGGTAAGGAGAACATAACGGAACGACGCGAAGAGAAGAAGAATGAAGAAAGAAAGAGAAAGTAGAGACCGATAGAGAGAGAGAGAAAGAGAGAGAAGAAGGAAAGGGATGAAGAAGACGGAGAAGAAAGAAGAGAAAGTCATGAGAAAGATGGTGGAGGGCCGGTACTAGTATGCAGTGCTCGTTAGATATGGAGAGTAGAAGAGTGGCTTTCTTCTTTTCTTTCTTTCTTTCTCTTTGGTCAGGGAAAGCATAAGACAGAGAGACGACAGCATGAGATCGGTCTATATACGGAGACAAAAGGAGAATAGAACGCCTACTAACTCCTCCCATTCAAATCCACACAACGAGACCCTACCGCTCCCAAGCTCCGCACCCCACCTCTCTTTCTAAGCTTCTTCTATCTCGATCTATCTATCTATCTATGTACAGTCTATCCATTTTCAATGATAGACCTCCCTGTGTCTCCATTCATACATCCATACACACATGTACGCAATAAGAAGAAGCTTCATCTTCTACGTCTGTCTGTCTGTCTCCCTATCTTTCTATCTATGTATCGGTACATAGACATGACGCTTGGTTTGCATATGTGTATTCCAGGTTGACTACTGATGTAGATGCCTATCTATCTCTCATCTCTCTATCTTCTATCTATCTCTATTTATCTGGGATCTACCTATCTCCTTCTTTCTGTACAGGAAGTAGGATAGGCATGGTGACTGGCAGGCGTCTCTGCGCTACTGTTTCTCTTCTTCACTTGTTGACATGCTTTTCTCTTTCTTTCTTTCCTTCTTTCTTTCTTTCCTTCCTTCTTCTTCTGCTTCTTCTTCAATTTTTCTTAGATTGCAGAAGTCCCCACATTGGCGATAGACGTCGTGACGGTGTATGAGAATAGCTCTGCTCTTCACGATGAATTTCTCGCCCATAGGTACGCTCTCCAAATTTCTGTTTCCGATCTTTCCATCTCCTATCCGTCTTTAGTCTATTTTCAATCTACGTGTTCGGTCTCTTCATCTCTCTCCTCCCTCTTCTACATGCATGCATGGATCTATGGAGAAACACATGCAGATATCAACACATTCATGTGCAGGTATGTATTTCTTCACACATCTATACATATATATATCTATATATACATGTATGCATATATGTATACGTATCTATATCTATCTGTGTGTATACTCTCATTCTTGCTGTGTATACACATATCTACGTATACGGCAGAAACTGAGATTTCCGCACATGTATGATTGCATGTATATATATTTATATATATATATATATATAGGTATGTGTAAGTACCTATACATATATATATATATATGTATATATATACGTATACTCCCATTTATCATATGAATATATGTACATGTGCCTATGTATGTGGCAAGAAGCGAGAATACGTGTCTGCCTGTATATTTACATGTCTGCGTGACCGTGGAGATAGAGAGATCTACTTTATGCCTTTTCTTTCTCCTTCCTTCTTTTCTTTTCTCCTGTGTAGTATCTACCTGCTCCGTGGTTTCTCTCTATTCTATCTTTCTTTCTTGCTTCGGATCTTTCTTTTTCTTTCTCTTTTTCTTCTTCCTTTATTTTTCTTTCTTTCTTTCTTTTTCTTTCTCTCTTCTTTCTTGGATTTTCTTCTACCCCCAGTTGTCATCTAGATCTCTCGTGACATGTGTCTTCTTCTTTCTCTTTCTATCATTCTCTCTTTGGCCGTGTATCTGTTTTGATCTCCCTTTCTTTTTCTTTCTCTTTTTCTTCTTCCTTTATTTTTCTTTCTTTCTTCCTTTTTCTTTCTCGTTCTCCTCCTTCCTTTTGCAGACTGGGTCTCCTTCCTATTGATAGCCGCAACATTAACGCCTACGTCAATCGAGAGGTATTTTTCTTCCTTTTCTTCTTTTCATCTTCATACTCCTAATCACCTTCATTCTCCTTATCGACATGGGGATACGATCCTCTCTCTCGCTCTCTATATATGTATACATATGTATCATATATATACGTATGTATACACACGATAGATGCTTGTATAGGTAGATGTATATATATATATATATGTATATATGTATATATATATGTATATATGTATATATGTATGTACATGAAGTGGTTGCGAGAAAGTGTATCCCAATGCTCTCACCTGACGACACACTTTCTTCTGCCCTAGACTCCCCGCCATCAACGCAATTTCCTCCTTCTTCTCTTTCTTTCTTTCTTTGTGTAGGATTGCGATTGCGCAGATCACTGTGACCGATGTAGCGTTCACTATGCGTTGGATGTAGTTAGCGACCAAGACGAGAGTCTCCACGTTACACATCGAGATATAACGCCGGATCATGCAGCGAGGGGAGCTGCAGGAGGTGCTGCGGGAGGGGATCTCCTCGATCTCTCCATTCCTATGCCTGTCCCTCTCCTCAAAGAAATGCAGCAAAAAGAACTCGTAAGTGGAGCACACGTATTCATACAGACATATGTATATATACATGTATATATATATATATGTATAAGGCATGAAAGATGAAGAGAGTGAAGAGGAGAATAAGATAGGATATATATATATAGATTTGTATATATGTATATATATAGATGCGTGTGGTTATGTTAAAGGTTCTAGGGTGAGGACGAAGAAGACCTAGTGTAGATTCATCGTGTAAAATCTATGTATTGATCTAGGCGTCTGCATCTCTCCACCTATCCGTCTGTCTCTCTATGTCTCTATTGCAATCTTCCATATCTATATCTATATGTATCGCTTCAGGTGTGTTGTATACATATAGAGTGGGTGTTTGAAGGTGGACAAGGATCGTATCTACGACTTCGTCACTTAGCCTACAGAGCGCTCAATACCTGCCTGTCTACATGTATGTATACATATACCCCCCATGTATATATATATATATATATCTATATATGTTTCTGTGTGTACATGTTCTCGTATATCTTTCCATATGTATTTGAAGGGCATCTGAACATATGGCGGGTGTATGCTGAGATATGGAGAGAGTACTAGCCCTCTTTCCGGGTGTATGTACACCTCGGATGATTGTCCAGTCCCAACCTGCACTGTCGTACATCCGTCTTTTTCTACGTCTCTTTTCAACTTTCTTTTCTTTCTTTCCTTCTCTCTGTTTTTCCTTCTTTCTTTCTTTCTATCTTCCTTGTTGCTGCGGGTGTCTATCTTCTTCAGGACGGAATTCCGATAGTTAAGCTTCGAAAGAACCAGGCAATTAATATGCGTATGACTGCTATCAAGGTACCTTCAGACATAGTTGAGAGAGAAACATGATCAAGAAAGGTTTTCCTACTCTCTCTTGGTCTTATCTCTCTTTCTGCATCTCCTCTTCTGCTCTTTCGCTATCTTTCTCTATCTCTCTCTCTCTCTCTATGTCCGTCGGTATTTGTCGATCTTCTCTCTCTTTCTTTCTCTCTCTCTTTTCTCATTCAACGGGAATTGCGCCCCTGCCCTTGGATCAAGCTCCTAGCCCCTAGACAGCCCACCTTTCTATCTTCTTCTCGCTACTCCATGGATAGCGGCAGAGATCGACCTATAAATATATATCTATATACATAAGTCCATGCGTATATACATATGTACATGTCTACAGAGAGATGTGTAGCGTTGGTATATCTATATATATATAGATAGATATATGTATATATATATATATGTATATATGTATATATGTATGTATTGGAGGCAGGAGTCGAGGGTGATTGCAGGGAGATATTCTCTTCTTGTTGGATCTCGAGGGAGGAGGAAAAGAAAAGTCAGGAAGGAGATCTCTTTCTCCTTATGTCTGGAGATCTCCGGCGAGACTGACTATCTTCCAAAGGTTTTCCATCTCTCTTTGTCTCTTGTGAACTTTTCTATCTAGATCTAGATTGGTAGGTCGATCGAGAGAGAGAGAGATGTGATGCTTTGTCTCGTCTAACAAGGATATGTACTCTCGAGGTGTGTGTATATACACCTGATGTATATAGAGATTCCTCCTCCTTCTCCTCCTCTTCCTCGTCATGTGTGCCTTGTTTCTTGTCTTTTGCTTTGCTTGAAGGGTATCGGGAAGATTCACGCGAAGTGGTCTCCAGTTGCCACAGCTTCGTATAAATTTGAGCCACATATCACTTTCCAAGAAGATCTCCTGGCTCGAGCTCCTGCCTCTGTCAAACTCCAAATGTAAGAAGGCTAGACAAGATAGCGAGATAGATAAATCAATTAGTTAGATAGATAGATAGACAAGTCAAGATGAACAGTCGCGAGGTGTATGTATATACAGTTGGCATGTATATACACTTGGGATATGTTGAGATTCCTCCTCGTCGTCATGGCAAGCATACGTCTTTCTTCTTCTCAAGTTGTCAGAAAAGAAGTCTGATATAGGCGGCAAGCACTTTTCTTCTTCTTTCTCTTCTTCTTCTTCATTCTCTTTACCTCTACTGAGTCTTTTCCTTCTGTTCTTTTTCGTCTTCTCTTTCTTCTTCCCTTCTGCTGTCGTGATACCTCTCTCTTTGGAATTTTCTCACCTTGTCGGATGGAGGGCGTGGCGTTTGTTCTCTCCTTATGCGTATTCTTTTCGCTTGTTTCTCTTGAGTGGGGTGAGATCCTAAATACACAAGAGGACGATGGGCTGCATGCACTTTGTATTTCATCCATGTCAGCATGCATAAAGAAAAGCTGATAGAATCGATCGAAAGATCAAAGACCAGTGTGGAGATTTATATTAAGAAGGAAAAGAAAAAGACAGGCAGTGACGGGTGTGCATCCACACAGACATCGGTACAGCAAACTACACTGTCTCCTCTTCTCTCTTTTTTCTTTGCTTCTTTTCTTCTCTCTTTCTTTCTTTCATCTTTTCTTTTCTTTTCTTCTTTTCTTTCATTTTGTTTTGAAAGTGCGAAGTCATGTCCGAGAGAAGTCTTCTCTTTCTTTGACGATACACCCTCTGGCGGTATGTCTCTCTCTCTTCTCTTCTCTTCTTTCCTTCGCACACCTTACGAATCTTCTTCTTCGTCTTCTCGTGATCGTCGTGCTTATCTTTAGGTAGAGGAGCTTCTTTCTTTTTCTCTCATTGACGACTCTCTCTTTCCATAGAAGAAGAATGAAAAGATAAAGGGCAAGAAAAAGAATGAGAGGAGAAAGAGGATGAGAAAGAGACCTGCTGAGAAGAAGAAGAAGAAGAAAGAAAAGACTTTTCTTCTTGTCTTTCTATCTGTCGCAGTGATTCGTTGTACAGCCTCTGCCTCACCGTGACCAAGCCGCTATACCATCATATATATAGATATAGATATAGATATATATAGATATATATATATATATCTAGAGAGAGAGAATGGGAGAAGAGAATACAGTCATAGCCACATCTACATACTTACCGGTATATCATGCTTTACAGATAGATATAGATATAATAGACATATATATATATGTGTCTACATGTTTATATGTGTGTAGGTAGAGGCATGTGAGATGAGTATGTGTATGACAGGATCTAGATAGATAGATAAATCGGCAGATAGCTAGATAGATCAAAGAGAGCTTAAAGATAAAGATAGACTGAAGATAGATGGATAGATTAACGAAGAGAAGGGAGAAAGAGGCAGGAGAGAAAAGAGAGAGGAAATCGAAGCGAGATGAAAGAGAAGAGAAGGAAGAAGAGGAAGAGATAGAAAGAGAAAGGAATGAGTTCGTTCGTATAGACAGGGGATGAGATCTCTTAAAATGGTGTATATAGACATCTATCTCCAAGAGAGGCGCTTATAGAGAGAGAGCTTTCTATCTTTCTCAAGGTCGACTTTTCTCCTCGATCATTCATTCTTCTGTCTTTCGTCTTCTCTTGTGTCTTGCGTGTGGCTCTCAACATAAACACCACCAGGTAACGGCATTCTTCGAGTCGAAAGAAAAATGAACTGCATGTAAGTCAAAAGAACCTACAGACGAAGAAAGATAGAAAGACAGATAGAGCTCTCCGTGTTTTCTCCCGCCTCCCCTTTTGGAGAGAGATAGCTCAAAGTTAGATTGAAGAATATAGCTCGCCCGGGTAGATAGAGATGAAGATCGAGAGATAAGATAAGAGTGGGATAGATCGAGCGAGCGAGGTATATTGTAAGGACGTCAACGTGGCATAGAAGCTCTCTCTCCCTATTCGCGGTGTATACTGGGTTTATACATCATCTTTTCTTCTTTGCCTTTTCTTTCTTCTTTCTTTCTTTCTTCTTTCTTCTTTCTTTCTTTCTTCTTGTAGATTTTGTGACCAGTGTATGTTAAAGGCTAAAGAGCTAGGATACCGCAAGATGATTTGCGTCGAGCCAAATGAAAGAAAATTCTTCTTTACTGTCGAGGTAATTAAGACACTCCTCACAGCGTACTGAAACGCACGAGGTGTGACTCATCGTGCGTGACTCGCGTCATCATACATCTACACATTCGTAGACATAGAGATCGAGACATATGGAGATATGTGTACCTGTATAGAGATACACATAGACACCTAGATATGCTTTGGAAAGTGTATGGCAGTAGTATGTTTCACATACTACCTACCGTTCTAGACGCATCTAGATTCATACATACGTATCTATACATATCGAGACCTTCTCATACGTATATATCCGTATATATACATAATACCTCTTCACAGCATGTATGTAGATATATATACGTCCATCCATATACGTACATGGGTATACATCTCTGTCTGCAGTACTTTATCGAGTCTCATACCTCTGTATATATGTATATGCATGTACAACTGAATATCTATATATGTATATATGTATATACGCGCTGTGCATGCATGTAGTCATGTGATGTAGAGACAGTCGACGCATCTTCAAGTAGGGTTTGTGCGGACCTCGTTGTCTGTATTGAAGAAGAACTTCTTTAATGTTCCTGTGGATCTGTTTATATACCCGCCGTCGACTGTCGTTCCCCTCACGATCGATACGGATTGGACAAGAAGACGAATCGATACACTAGGAATTAGCAGAGATCTCCCCCTTCAGGTCGGCATGTCTCACCAAATCATCTCTCTTTCTTTATCTCTTTCTGTTTCTTTCTTTCTTTTTCTTCCGCGATTGCTCTTCTTTCTTTCTCTTCTTGTTCCTCTCCTGCTTACCTCACCCCCCTATCGATCTATCTATCTATCTTATTTTCCTTCCTTCTTTCTTTCATTCTTATCTCTTTCTTTCATTCTTATCTCTTTCTTTCATTCTTGTTCAGTCTACAGGAGTGATGCCGGCGGAGCAGATAGTGGATGTAGCCTTTGAAGTGCTTCTAACGAAATTTTCAGAGCTCGAGCGGCATGTGACCCAAGCCAACACACGAACGACAGGGCATCTCCAACAGGCCTCGCGTCCATTCAGCGACGACGACGGCAATCGGAGAGGCCCCGCCTCCTCCTCCTCCTCCTTTTCTTCTTCAAGTGGTAGTAGTAGCGGATTTCTCTCTGCTATGGGAACCTCCGGTCTCTCTTCAGCAGGAGGGACAGATGGAGGGACAAGTCGGGGAGGAGTCCTTCTGGATCTGGATTAAGTCATTCACACGAACGGGAGGGGGGGAGATGAAGAAAGGTCAAGGGGATAGAGAGCGCAGAGACAGAGGGGGGGGAAGGGAAGCTAGTTTGGTTGGTGCCTATAAAAGAAAAAGAAGGAGGAGGAGGAGAAGAAGAAGCGAAGGAAGAAAAGATAAGAAGAGTGTGGGGTGTGGGAACTCCGTGCTGCTCCTGTTGCTGTTTATTTCTCACTCACTACTGCATGCAAAGTCATCCAGCGATCTCTCTCTCTATATATATAGAGAGAGATAGATATATAGATAGTTCTATATATAGATATAGATATATAGTCATGTATGTAGGCTGTTGCATGCGTATACCCAGATACATACTTAGGTACGTACAGACACGCACTCCGTGAGGAACAATTGTGTCTTTCTTTCTTTCTTTCTTTCTTTCTTTCTTTCTTTCTTTTTGTCTCTGAGACACTTACTTCACTTGCTTTCTCTGAATGAGAAAGCCCGTGTGGATGGCGAAAGAAGAAGCTCTTGATCTATCCCCTCCTTCGACAGAGAGAGGAAGACGGAAAAGAAGGAGAGGAAGAAGAAGAAGACTACAACTTCTACCGATGCTGGTATGGAGACAGAGAGATATGGCGTTTGAAGAGAGAGAAAGAGAGAGGAGAGAGTAGATGAAGAAAAAGAAGAATGAGAAACGCTTTCTGTCATGTATTAAAGAGGAAGAGTAGACAATCTGTAGAGATCGTCGTATTGCAGTGTACGGCTGCAGACACATAGCTGCGGGGTAGTAAGAGAAAGAGAGAGAAACATTTCTCATCGAGAGTCACAATACTGCCACTCCGATGGGCCTGCTCGTTCAGGTGTATGTACACCTCAGTCACCCACGAGGACAGCAGTACTACTCTAACTATCACGACTACAGCTCACAAGACAAGAAATTGCTACGGCACTTAAATCTCTCTTCAATACCTCTCGAAAATCTTCTTTTCTCTAGATCGAAAATGTTCGACAAGAAGAGGTTCTTATCTCTCATTTTCCATCAATTAAGGTGTTCATTCTTTTCAATTTCTTTTCCTCACGCGCCTCTCACTCTTCTTCGTCATTTCCCCACCGCCGTCTCTCGAAAGGGCACTACGTGCTCAGAGGAGTTCGGCAGTTATCTTATCTATGAATCTAGCTATCTATCTAGCGATCTATGCTATCTAGCGATCTATCCTATGTCTAAATCTATGCTATCTATCTAGCTATCTGTCTATGCTATTTCTCTAGCTATCTTCTATCTTCACACCTTTTTCTGAGACAAGAATTTCTCTTTGCCAGCGAAAGAAAGAAAAGAGCAAGAAGAAATCTCTCTTGTTCTTAAGGAGAGACACCGGGAGACGGGAGTCATAAGGAAGGCAGGTCACTCAGTAACGACTTCGGCAGCAGGGAGACTTGTCTCCTCTCTCTTCTTTCTGGTATGACTAAATAAAGAGAGAGACATACATAGATAGATAGATACATGGATGTCTTTTCTTCAGCTTCGTGTGAACAGAAGAGAAATCGATAATAGAGAAAGAGAGACCCGAAGTCATGTGAGGAAGGTAGAGTCAGGTGTATCTACACATCTACCGTATTTGGACTTTGGAGAATCTATCCTTCATGAGTCGATCCTCAACTCACATGACGTACGCTAGCATTCCTCTTGTTCCTCCTACTATCTGTCTTCCGTCTTGTTTAAGAAGGCGAATCTTCTTAACGCGTTTCTCTTATCTAGCTATCGATCTCTGTCTCTCTATCTATCGTCTGCCTTCTTCTGTAAGTATGAAGAAGGGAGAAGCTCTTTCTCTTCTCTCTCCTTCTCCCGTCTGCTCTCGTTCGTTGCGTCCGCAGTCTTGAAGAAGCCTGGCTTTGACACGTTGCAGAAGACAAGAAGAGAAGAAAAAGAGAAAGATTTGAAGAAGATGAAGACGAAGGTTCTTCATGAGAAATTAATCCTTCTTCATTTCCTGTGTAGAAAGTTGTAGACTTTTCTTTCTCTCTTTCTGTCGTCCTTTGTGAAGCTGTTCATTATCTCTCTTCTTCATAAATCGCATACACCGCATCTCTTCTTTCTCTCTTTGGTCTTGCCTTTCTTTCGTTCATTCTGTTTCTGTGCTATCTTCTTCTCGACCACGATTGCCTGCCTTCTTTGAAGCGAAGCAAGATTCATCCTACCCTCACTCAGCCTTCTATCTATCTTTAATCTATCTATCTTTAATCTATCCTCTAATCTATCTATCTATCTGTCTACCTCCTTCTGTCTATCTACCTTCAATCTATCTATCTATCTTTGATCTATCTGTCTATCTCCTTGTACTTATCTATCTTTGATCTATCTGTCTATCTCTTATGATCTTCTGTTGTTTTGTCTTGTCTATCTTCTAGATTTGTTTGACTGTCTTTTCATTCTTCCTTTCTTGTGTGAATGAACGAGGAACACTTCCACAGAAAGTCCGACTCCGCCGGAGCTAGATACAAAACAAAGCTTGATCGGTCACTCTCACTAAAAAGAAGAAAAAGCCTTAGCTTGAAGAAGAAGAAGAAGAAAAGGAAGAAGAAAAAGAGGAAGAGAGAAGTAGAGAGAAAGATTTCTTTTGCACACCTAATCCACACAGATCTCATTCCTCTTCCGAACGAAGAAGCACACGGCCACACCCCTTCCCTTCCCTTGTCTCGTCTCTCTCTCTCTCTGTCTGTCGTGTGTGTCTCGTTTTCTCCTCTGTTCTCCTTTTTTCGTTTTCTTCCGTTTTATTTCTTCTCTTTTCTTCTTTTCTTCTCACGCGTTTCTCTAGGAGGCACACTCCTTGACAAGACATTCTTTTCAGTTCTTTTTCTTGTCCGTGAGAAGTTGATCTCGTAGATCGCTGGTAATGATCGTGGTCGATCTTGCGCACGAAAAGCGAGAAAAAGGAAAAAGAAGATGCAGCAAGTCAGAGAGTCAGTAAGACTAGTCGTAGGGGTTGAGACTGAGAATTTCTCAGGTGTACATACACTCGAAAAAGATGACGAGTAGTACATCGTGATAGACATGGTGAACCAAAAGATCTTCTTTTCTTGTCATCCACACGAACCGTTTTCGTTCAAGTCAAAAGTCATTTCCTTTTCTCTTCTTTCTCTCTCTCTCGCGTTTTCGTCTGTTTCTCTCTCTATTTCTTCTTTCTTGTTCTCCCCTTCTCCTTTTTTCCTCACTTCCCATCTATGTCTATCTTGGTAGATTTTGTCGCTTTCTATCTCTTTCTCCAGCTTCACTTGAGGTGTTCGTCACATTTCCTTCTTTCTCCATCCCTCTACCATTCATTGTTTCCTATTCTATCTCCTTGTCTTCTCGCTTTCCTTTCTTTCTTTTCTTCAAACACCGGCCCTCCTCATCCATGGCTCTTCTCTCTCTCTCTCAAAGAACGCGATTCTTGATCTGTCGTCTTCTCCTTCTTTACCTTCCTTTCTCGGAAGGGCTTTCCGCTCTCTTCTTGTCTCGAGATTCTGCTTGGGAAGATAAAAAGTAGAGCATCGTGAAGTACTCCCTTTCTCATTTCCTCTTAAGAAAAGGAAGAAGAGTCTTCGAACTCGTCATCTTTCTCTCTCTAAGTGGAGATTCGTCATAGAAGCACTTCTCTTCATTCTCTCACGTTTAGCACTTGTGTATAGAGAGAAGGAGGAGATATAGGTTCAAGCCTTATTCGTGTCGTATTCTTGTTTGTAGATAGAAAGAGAAAGAGTAGGTAGCTATATTGATATAGAGATCGACATACCTAAGCAAGTCTGGAGCGAAATAGGGAGACATACACCATCTGTTTAAAAAGGAGACAAGCGGAGGGGAGGTCGTGGACTTTGATCGATGTAAAGATATACAAATCGAGAGAGAAAGAGATAGATGCAAGACAGATTGAAGAGAGATAAAAGACAAGAGTGTGAAGATCTCTTTCTGTGTCTCCAGACAAGGAAGCAGTTATGAACGAATAGGCGAGGTTAACGTGCTTACATAATGGATGGATGGATAGATACAAGCTTCCTATAAAGAGAAAGCTCGGACAAACTAGATTCTTTTTCTTCTTCTTTCTTTCGGTCCTAAGGAGAGACACCTTCAATCTTCTTCATGCTGATACCTCTCTTCTCTCCCTCTCTCTGCTTTCTCCACAGTATCACTCCGCCATCTCCTCTCTTTCTTTTCTTTTTCATTCTTTCTTTCTTTCTTCCGTGACCATCTATCTTAACAATGGAGAAGAAGACTTTCGTTCCTGCGTCTGCTTTCTCTCCGTCACTTCATCCTTCTTCTTCTTCTTTCTCTTCTTCTTCTTCTCCTCCGCCTGCGTTGTCGTCTTTATCTTCGACAAGTAAAGGGGGTGGAGAAGGAGAAGAAGAAGAAAGAGAAGAAGGAGAGATTGTGGGAGAGAAATCTTCAGAGAAAAGCCTTCAGTCCAATTCTCATCATGCTTGTAGAGAGTGTTCCCTTCCTTTCATGGGAGCGGGAGATGCCTTTCCATGGATCTCTCAATTGATCAAAAGTCTATCTTTCTTCATTCTCTTAGCTTCTCTTCTCATCTATACCACATGGCACGTAAGTGTAGAGAAGAAAAAGATCTGTCTTTTCACCTTATCTCTCAAACGTCCTCTTTTCTCTCCATGCATGCACCGTCACTTTTTACCTCAATTGATCTACACGCACACACGTGTCAATTCTATACGAACACACCTCTCCCTTTGAACCGACAACTCCTTCACTTATATCTATCTATCTTGAATCTATCTATCTCTATCTATCTATCTATCTATCTATCTCTAATCTATCTATCTATCTACCTATCTATCTATATCTATCTATCTATCTTTACTCTACCTATCTCTAGTATATCTATCTATCTATCGATCTCTGACCCATCTATCTATCTTTAATCTCTCTATCTATCTATCTTTAATCTATCTATCTATCTATCTTTATCTATCTATCTATCTTTAAT
>NW_027156316.1:16858-29307 GCF_002600585.1 Cystoisospora suis | reverse complement strand
ATCTAGCTATCGATCTATCTATCTATCTTTAATCTATCTATCTGGGGTGAATGTGTGCCTTAGTATTAGTATTATTATTATGTGCATGCTCATATTTCCCCAAGTGGCGCAAGAGACGCATATGGACGATGAGAAGTCAAAAGCAAGCCAAGAGAGAGATGGAGCTGTGGAGAGACGATATACGACACGTGTACGTACACCTCACGCATATGTATCGAGAGAAAGAAAGAGGGAGAGACACAATACCTTGAGTAGAAAGAAAGAGAAGAAGTGAAGAGTGCATGATAAGAGGGCGAAAGAGACAAGACTTACACATCGATTCCTTTCCTAGGGATGCTAGATGTTCGTAGAAGGAGCCTCGCAGGAATACGTCCAGGCTTCAAACAGACAATTGTCGTATACTCCGATGAATCTCTTTCAGGTAGGATAGCAACAATCGATCGACTTTTCTTATTCTCATCAACTGCCTCTTTTTCACGGTCACCCGTATTCTTTTTCTCGACTTCTGCTCGCGTCTGCTGTACATACACCGCGGGACGTGTAGGTGGTCCCCCCCTCGTGAAGAAGGTAAGAGATGATCCTAAAGCAAGACTTAGCACCTCCTCTTCATCTTCCTCCTCCTCCTCCTCCTCTTTTTCATCTTCATCTATTCTATTGACACCCTTCTGTCGTCTAGAGCTTAATGAAGAGGAAAGATCGTTAGGTAGGCCATTCGGCAGGTAGAATACAGATGCTACAGGCGTTCCATAATAGATAGAAGAAGACTCCTTCTCGTAATATGAAGAAGGATGCCTGCGCTTCTCCACATAAATAGGAAGATTCGATTGTCTAGATGACTTCTCAACTGTCTTTCTATGACGTCTTTTCTTCTTTGCTAGTGAACTGCTAGATCTCCTCTTCACATCTACACCCCAAGTCTGCTGAGAAGACGATGAAGAGGCCCCTATAGGCGAACTCTCTTGAAGCAAAAGAGACCGCTGGAGAGAGGCAGGCGGACGGGTCGCTGATGGGAGAGGGAGAAAGGGATGATCGAGGAAGACCCACGCTTCTAAGCGAGGAAAAACGTCTATAGTTACGGAAGATGTTAAGAGGCTACTGCCAGGACGATTTCGACTATCATTTGGAGGTGAAGAAGGAGAAGAAGATAGCGAAGCAAAGAGGGTTGACTTTCCTTTGTTGAGACCTCTTAGGAGATAGGAACCGCATGTGTACGGAATAGGAGAGGAAAGATGATGTTTCTGGAAAGGAGAGAAAAGAGCAAAAGTGGAAAGAAGAGATGATCAAGACACTTCCATCCATCACTCACACTTCACTACTAGACCCATCGATGCAAATACATATCTATCTATCTCTATCTGTATGTTGGATATGTATGTATTATGATGCAGGGGAGCACAGGTCTCAAGACGCATGTGGGCGTGCCTCCATATATATATGTATACATACAATGTAGATACAGAGTGAAAAAGAGAACAAGAGAGAAAGACAGGTGGTCGCTCTACATCAACCTATCTATCTGTCTATCGACATCTATATGTATATATATGTCCATCTATCTATCTATATATAGATAGACAGATAGATCCACGGAGCAGAAGAGAGTTCTTACGACACACTGTTTCTCTGGTGAATCTGCATACAGCCACACATACAGCCATCTCGTCGCTGCAAGTCTCTACCGTAGACCTACTCCCACTCCTCTTCTTGCAATTCACGCACGTGTACACAAAATGCAAGGCGACTCAACTCTTCTTTCTCTTCTTCTTCTTTATCTCATATGTTTCTTGTCTATTGATGCGTTACAATGTTCTTCTTCTTTCATTTGATCGCTACTCCCAGAATACATACCAGTGAAGCAACAGACAAGACAGATGGCGCATCCGTCCATACATGCAGTCTCATGCGATTGCCTTCATCTTTCGCTGTCGTCTTTTTCTTCTTCTCATCATCACCCTCTCCCCCTAGGAGAGAGACCTGCGGACAAGTAGCAAACTGTAAGGTTTTAACATGGATCGGATGACGCTCGATCCATCTTCTCTTTCTTTCATATGATTCACCGTCGTCCTCTTCTTCTTCTGCACCCTCTTCATCTTCAGATAGCTGTTTGGCAGCTGTACGTACAGCTGATGCCGCAGTCTCCAAGGACGTCAACACACGAGACGGAGACAAGGGAGGAGAGTGAAGCTGAGCCCGGCCAGAAGACGAAGAAGAGAAAGCATCTTGATCGGCAAACCACTTGAGAATCTTAGACGGGAGTCGATTTGGACTACTCCTCAAAGATTCAAGATCTGCGTAAGCTGTGACGGTGGCCTGCGTTCAAACCAACAGGATGAACGCATTAGAGATAAAGAGATACACGGAAGGAAAGAGAAGAAGAAGTCGTCTTCACGAGAAGCTGATAAAGAGGGTTCTTGATCTATACACAGACATGTTCAACTCTATGTACGGTGTATAGACTAGGTCATGATAGGAAGACATTCAGAAGCAGAGAAAAGTGTAAATAGAAGACAGGCGAAATATGAACAGACAGACCGAAAGACGTAGAGACTTATGTAGGGACTGTGACGATGCACTCATGGCACGCTATCCTTCTACCTACCTATCTATCTATCTATCTATCTACCTTCCATCTCTCTATCTATCCTTGATCGATCTACCTATCTATTCATCCTCGATCTAGCTATCTATATTTCCTCAATCTCTCTATCTATCTTTGACCTATCTATCTATCTTCTATCTATCTTCTATCTATCTTTAATCTCTGTATGTATCTACCTTTGATCTATTCAACATGGGACAGTCACCACATCAAGTTGACTGCAAGAAAATCTGTTGCGAAGAAAGATGGATGGCCGTATCGCAATTCGGTTCTTTTCAACTGTTCTTTTGATCCTTCATCCAAATTCTCTTGCTAGATTTCCCTTCATCCACCCCTGTGTCCCTTCTCTCCTCCTCCAGGTGTACATACACTCCCTGTCTTCTCCCCTTAGTAGCTCTCCTTCCAGCAGCTTTCTTTCTTCTTTTCTCTTTTCTCCTCATCACTCAAACGAACTTCTCTTTCCTTACCACAGCTTTCATCTTGGATCGATTCGCATCTTCTTCTTCTTCTATCTCAGCCTCATATCCTCCTTCTTCTTCTTCCGCTTCTCCTTCTTCCTGTTGCTGTATAAGAAAGCTATCAACATGCACTTCTACCTTATGGATAGGAGCCAGAACAACATAGAATTCGAACGCATTACGTGGCTGTGCAGCATCCTCTAATCTTAGCTTGGCATAGCAGGGAGAGAAAGAAGAGATTTCTACAGTTGGACTGCCACTCGTTCTTCTCTTCTTTCCTATTCCCCCTTTCGGACAGATAGAAGTCTCTATACGGAAACGTGGTCGGGGAGTTAGAGGAGATGTAGTACGTATGTTCGAATGTGCCAACTGGGCCCCTGAAGCCTTGGTAGACGGAAAGCTTTCTCTCCTTCCTTTTCTTTCTCCTTCTTGGCGACCTTCTCTTGCCGACCTCCCTTTACGACTATCATTCCATATGAGGGGTTGAAGAAGCTGAGAAGATGAGAGGGGGGGAGAGGACGAGGAAGCAGGAAGGAAAGTCACAGAGGCTATAGATGGATCTGACGAGGTTAACGTGTATCGACCTGAAGAAAGAAGAAAGTCCAAGAGAGACAAAGAGAAAGAGAAGAATATGGACGATGGAGAGAGAAAGAGAAATGGAGTGTGTATTGGAGAAGTAGAAAAGGGGTGTTTGCATGCAGAAAGGAGACTTCAAACCATGAAAGACAGAAGAAAAAGAACAAAGGAAAAAAGAGAAAGAAAGATAGAAGTTGTCTCTCTGCTGTTGAAGCTTCTTCTCATCCCCCATCCTGTCTCTTTTCCACGAGCACAAAGACGTCTATTACGTGCCTACATGAAGTCTCTCAGTCATACACGATAGAAGACACAGAAGTCTAGAATTCCTAAGAAGCTCCGCCCTCTCCGTCGGTATACACAGGCTTCAGGAGCAGGTCAATCTTGTACATACAGTCGCTCGTGTGGAGGTGTACATGCAGTCTCGAGAAGAATGAAGGAGTTGCACACATGCCAAGGCTATCAAAGAACACACGTACATACAGAGGAGTTACAGGCACCTAGACAAAGAGAGAGATACACAGAGACAGACAGATAGAAGGCACACTGACAGTGTTTAGGGAGATAGAGAAATGGAGTGGAGAATATATAGGGTGGATCTGAGAAAGAATAAAGCACTGAAAAGAAACGTATATCCATATCAGTCTAATACATATAGAGTCGTATCTAGGTATCTATCTATACATGCATGTTCATACATAGGTACATTCTGTCTTCCCTGTATAGACAGACAGGTAAAGAGACAGACTGAAGATACATAGAGATATAGAGTCAAGATAGATAGAGAGATCGATTCAAGATAGAGTCGAGACAGATAAATTAGAAAGAAAAGATAGATGATACAACATGTGTAAGGGTGAGCGAGATAGTTAATGCAAGATTACCTGATCCACCCCATGGCTCGACTATAAAAGTCTGATATGGAGGAAGAAGTAAAGGCTGATCTGATACAATGCCTACACCTTCTTCGTTATCTTCCTCTTCTTCGTCGCTACTTCTTCCTCCTCCTTTCTCTGCTCTACTCCCTCTTGTTCCTTCATTCACCGGAGACGGAAAGAAGAGAAGAGAGACAGCATCGACTATTCTAAATTGAATCGATACCGACGGAGGGACGGCTGGATACCATACTACTCCGGCTCCTGATGGACTATCACGGGAAGTCTTCGCTGCCGATCCTATATGAAGAAGGGAGGCAGCTAATCTGCCTGAAGATCTTCGAGAAGCTTTGAACCATGATAGAAACTAATGACAGATACAAAAGAAGGAAACAAAGAAAGTGAGAGAGATAGAAAAAAAGCAGAGAGATGAAGGTCTAACGCTCAAGCCGATGAGATGGAAGAGCAGGAAGAAGAAAAGGGAGAAAAGAGAAGATAGGAAAAGTCAAGATCTTGAGAATGAATGAGTCCGTTACATATACACATACGTAGATGTACGTGTGTAGGTATGCTTAATGTACAGATAGCAAGAGAGCCAGAAAGAGAGATAGAACATCTCTCCATCTAAGGTAGATACGTTTATAGACACAGAGCGTTAGACGCCTCACTTAAAGACCCGTGAGAGGCATGCATCTTCGCATAATTCTCGATATCCATAGAAACCCCCCTCCACGTGGTCCTGCTGGTGCATGCACATGAAACAATACATAAGGCATCTCGCCACGACTTGAAGGAAAGTCCACAGGACGCTAGAGAGAGAAGAAAAGAATACCCCTGCAGCTATGAAGAGTCGTACACTGTGAAGTGTACGAGGGTCTACAGGAAAATAAGAAGCGAGAGAGAAAGAGAGATGTACTCTGAACAGTTCTGAAAATGCCTAGGGAAAGAGACACCTTCAGCAGCACAAGGCACGGGCTTTTATCTTCTCTTCACATCCAGCAGTTTTCGACATAGCATAGAGAGATCGAAAGAGACAGAGTGTCTCTTCTTTGCCCTTCTCCATCGAATAGACACACACCCCCCACTCATACGTATCCACCTCAATCTCTGCACCACCTACATGTGTAGATGAATATATATATATATATATATGTACATAGAGATGCATGCACATATACAGATATATATATGGCTGGCTACTCTTTCCAACAGCCTCCGTAGAGGTGCGCCTACTGTTTGACTCTCTTCCTTTCTCTGTGTATACATCACATATGTATCGATACTATGGGTGTGCTGCGCCCTCTAAACATTGATCTATCTCGAGGACAGCATCTACATCCCCTACTCGTCTCTTCATCCCGTGCATGCAAAGAGGATTCTCTCCCATCTGAACGTCGCGATTCTTACGTGTTGTCCGCTTCCTTTTCTTTGTAATCCGCAGGGATGCTGCGCCCCTTCTTTGCGAAGTGTATGTTCTAGAAGATCCCCTCCTTTTGCAATTAGCTTCATATCTTCATCTTCTTCATCCTCTTCATCTCCCCCCCTTCCTGTGTCTATACACATCCAGTGGAATACAGCATTCTTCGGGGTGGTTAGTACCATTAACTCCTCCTCTGGAGAAACGAGTCCTTTCTTGCCCTTCTTCCGACGCGCTCGCTCTCCTTCTTGTCTTAACTTTTCTCTATTATTCTCCTCTTTTCTCCCTTCAGAAGAATCGCCCCGGCCACTGTCTCCTCCTCCTCCTCCTAGTTCCTCATTCATGCGAATCTGAGGGGACGGTAAGCCGGGAGCTAGCATTTCTACTTTGAACATATACTCTCTTCCTTTGACAAGATAGAGTACCCCTTCTTCTTCTTCTTCTCTCCCATCGTCATCATGTGTCTTTCCTACAGCAGCAAGCGAATGGATGGCTAGGAAGTCTTCTCCCTGCTGATGGTGAGACGCAGCATGTCTAGTCTCAAGAAATTCGTCGTCTTCCTCGTAGGATCCACTTCCTAATGAAGAAGAAGAAGCCTCCTCACTGCCCATCTCTCCTTCTCCCTCTACGCCCCCTCTCCACACTCCGTCGCCCCAGCCTGCATCATTACTACTTTCTCTCCCGCTCGTTAGACCTATATAGTGGCGTTCGACAAGCTTTCCTAGCATAAAGATATCCATACTATCTAACTGTCTTCTCTGTCTTGGAGAAATTGCTCCCGAGGAAGATGATGGGGATCCTGTCGCTGGGGCAGCCTCATGTTCCTTTCCTTCTTCTGCGCTTTTTCTTGCTTTCTTGTTCTTCTCAGCGAACAGTTTCTGAGTGATCTTTTCAACTTTTCTCCAGAGTCTTTGACGTCGCAAAACTCGCACTTCTTCAACGAAGAGACGTAAAGTAGTAGGATGAAGAATGATCACTTCTGCATGCTGTTCCTCAGAAGTCCGTGTATCGACAGCTTGAAGTAGAGCTACACCTTCAAGTCCAGGAGAAGACATCGATGCTTGGTTAGCTTTCCCCCCACTGCCTCCGCTCGCACCACTAGGGCTAGGGGGACTTGAAGATGATAAGACACGAAGAAGTCCACTCGAGTCAAAGGTGACCAGAGACGAGGGAGATGTCTTCTCTTGGCCGCCTACAGATGAGAGACGAAGTTTTTCTTGTGCATCATAGACAGCAAGATCGGTCGCAGAGAACGTCCAATGTGGTGATGGGAGCTGTACATACACCTGATTGCGAGAAGCTCTTGACGACGGCGATGTGATAAGACCACTTGAATTCGAAGAAGGGGACGTCGTGGGATCTCCCCCGCCGCTACCTAGTTCACGTAGCCGCAGAAGATGATACTGTACCATAGATGCTGGAGGGAGGATCAAGAAAGAAGGCAAAAGCATAACCGGTTCATGTACAATGAAAGATACACGAGCTTCTTTTATATGAGAATAAGAAGAAGAGGAAAAAGATGACGAGGATGATGATGAGCTATCATTGCGACTACTACCACTCTTTGCTTTGTCGTCATCCCCCCTCTCTCCTACGGTCCCTAGTAGTCTCACAACTACCGTTGCCTTTCCTGTCTTCATACCTCTTACTAGTAATACATCACTACGGAGAAATGGCCCCGACGACTTCGCCGTTCGTCCTCCTGTCGCATGATAAGAAGAAGAATGGCTAGCCATACCACTAGACACAGCATGATCTCCTCCGCTAGCTCCTAGACCTCCTGGTGACGATAGCATTAGCTGCTTCCCTCGTGCTTCTATAATCTTTCGTGTAGACGTCGCAGCTTCTGCATCTGAACTTATATCTTCAGCTTGTAAGATCCCTTCACTATCTTCGCCTTCAAACCTCCATTCAAAGATCAATCCTTGGAGACTTGTAAAGTTATTTCCTTCTTCGTCGAACGCTAGCACTCCTACATCTCCTATCTGACCTACAGCTAGCCGTCGATCACGCGTGCGAAAAGACAGTCGAGCTATGGGAGCTACAACGGCTTGGACTCTTAGCTGTTGAGGAGAAGAAGATGATGATGAAGCAGAGACTCTTCCGGCGGTCTTCTTTGCAGACGAAGAGGAATGGAGAAGGGTTTGATCTGTCGCAAAGATCCATGACCTCCCTCGATGATGAGGAGAGAAAGGCGACGCTTCCACAAGAACACGAGACAGACACAGGAGAGGGGGAGAAGAAGAAGAAGAGGAAGAAGAAGAAGAGGAAGAAGAAGAAATCAGAAGACACTGTGAAGAAGGCTGTGAGGGAGAACAGTCAGGACGTAGAAGCCGAATTACATCTTGGTGCTGTGCAGACCAATAGAAACAAGGAGAAGAAGAAGAAGAATTATCATCATAAGATGAAGAGTCACTGCGACGAGAGCTCGAAGAATCTCCATTCCTTTCAAGGATGAGTAACGTTCTGACAGGAAGAGAAGAAGAAGAAATTAGACGTTCATACTCTAAAGAAGAAGAGCCGGTCGGAGCATATGTAGGATGATCAGGAGAAAAGAAGAAAGAAGAAGGCGGGGAAGGAAGAAGGACTTGTGCTGGCCCGATCTTCAGCTGAGGAGGGGATCCTTGTTCTCTCTCTCGTGAAGAAGACGAAGAAGATTTCGAACTATGAATAGGTGCCGCAGCAACACCCACAGGAAAGAGAGAGAAGGAGGAAGAATAAGAAGAAAAAGAGGTAAAGATGAACGGAAGAGAGACTTCACTTGAGCGAAAAGAAGACGAGGCTGATGGAAAGAAAAGGAAAAAGAGAGTGAAAAGGACCACAAAACACAAGAGAGAGAAGAAGAATTTCGTACGCACGGAAGATGAAAGAGAGGAAGAGAGGAAAGGCCTCATATCTCCTGGTATGGAGAGCCATTTCTTCTTCTTCTTCATGATTAGGGACCTTACTGATTGAAAGAAAGAACAACATAGAGAACAACTCCTGCCTATTACTACAGATGAGAGACATAGGCGATCTTTTCTTCTTTTCTTCTCCTCAGCGTGCTCTCTAGTGACTGAGAAAGAAGAAGGACGACGCGAAACAGAAGCAGAGGAGATGAAAGAAGAGCTACCCGAACTTCTCTTCGATACAAGAAGCGCACCCTTTTTCAAGAGGGCATCAGAAGATTTCGTACATAGAGAGATAGGAGGAGGAGGAGGAGAAGAAGAATCTAGTGGAGCCGCCTGTGGATGGCAAGCAGACGCAGGTGGCAAAGAATCGACGGGAGAACAGGTAGGAGAAGAAGAAAAGGAGCAAGGAAAAGAAGAAGGGGAAGAAGAAGAAAAAAGAGACTCGGCTCCCTCGGTTGGGGAGGAGGAAGAACTTTCCTCATTCACAGCAGTCATTGTAAGAGAGCTGCAGTCGCATGATACAGAAGACGACGACGGGGACCACGCAGAAGAAGATGGTCTATCAGCATTGTAAACAGAAGATGAAGATGAGCAAAGGAGTCTTCTTCTATCTTTCTTGTCTCCGCGGGCTTCTCCTCCTCCTCCTCCCACCATCCCGTAGCTGCTGTCTACAAGAGCTCTCCAGCACAGAGAAAAACTTCCTGCGCTCTTCGAGGTCTTCTCCATCTCTTTCTAAAGAGAGGAGAACAGGCGAAAAAGCGGAGACACAACAGTAGACCCTTGGCGAAGAGAATGCTTGGAGACAAGACTGAGAAACAGAGGGAGGGGAGAAGAAGAAAGGGGTGAACGATTCGTCACGTCTCAAGAAGAAGGATAGACATGACGGAGTGGAAAGAAAGAAAGAAAAGAGAAGGTTTGAAAAGAAAAAAGAGAGCCGATAGACGAGTGTCCCGCGATTACTTCACTCTCTAAGGCAAGAAGAAAGAGAAGCGAAAGAAAAGGAAAAAGAGGTCGACAAGCCGATGGAAGAAAGAAAAGAAAGCCTGACGGAAAAGGATGGAACTGTAAGGATAATTATCTCTCCATTTAAGAAATGTATTAGTATTCATCTTGTGTGTGTGTCTATATGTAGCTGGGAGAATGGACGTCATGTAGAACTTTCCACCCCATAAAATTCGATCGGCAGATGGAATGAAAACGAGCATATACACTTGGAAAAAGGGTAGGAGAGAGAAGCTTGTAAATCAAAAGAAAGATGAGAAAGAAGCAAGAAGGAAAGTCAGCCTTGATTCAGGCTCTCCGTGAGCGAGCAAGTCACTTTATCTACACCCCTCACATTGAGGTGTATGTACACCCGAGAATCGAAGAAGGCTCATCACCTCCGGCGACGACAGTCATGTGCAGGAAGATAGGAAATCAGAGGGACAAGCCTACTTTCCCTCTCTTCTGGATGGAAAGTCCTGCTTTGCTCTCCTCTTTTGATCTCTCCAATCGTCATCTCTTCTTTACGGACCAGAAGAAGAGACTTACTTAGTACGCTGTTTGCATGCATGTAGGGAGAGGGATGAGTAACTAGAGAGGAGAAGGAGAGCAACTTTTCACAAGAAGGAAATGAAAAAGCACACACCTATGATGAGTAAGAAGCCGGAGAAATTGAAGAAGTGTGGAAGGAGGATGGTTTATACCTCTTGTAGAAATGAGAATGTCGCCAACTTGCAGAAGTTCCTTAAGAGATAGAGATGAAAGAGACTCAAGAAGTCTAGACACGATCAAGCGAAGGCTGCCTCGGATGCTTCGCCCGTGTGAAGGGTGTAGGAGAGGAGGAGAAGATGAAGAAGAGGACGGTGGAGAATAAGAGAGAATATTGAAAGTCACGATGTCTTCTTGATCAGTAGAAGAGAGAGAGACTGAAGACGAAGAAGAAGAGGAAGATGAAAAGAAAAGGGGGGGAGAAGCAGAAGAAGAGAGAGGAGAAGAAGGGTTTAGCAGGATCTCATTGTCACTGGGAGAGAATGAAGCATCTCTTACATGTTGGTATCTCTGGTGTACATACACCTCAGCATCTTCAATCGCATCAAACTCGGTAAGTGATTTGACACGATGGGTTTGACCCTCTATGCTGTGAGTTTTCTTCTTCATGAGAGCTTCCCCAGCATAAGAGACAGAAGAAGATTCATTCTTTTCTTTCTTCGACTCTTCTTCTTTTTCTTCTTTCATACCACATGTATGAGTTCTACTGCGTTCGCTCTGTCCCTTGTCTTTCTTCTTCACTCGTATAGTCAACAAGCAGCGGTCTTTATCTCTAAGGAGAGGTCTCCTTCTCTCTTCTCTTCTTTCCCATTGTGGAGAGGAAGAGGTATATCTCTGTCTATCTTCAGAAAGCAAAAGAAAAAGAAGAGATTTCAAGAGATGTTCTCTATGGAAAGCCATTGAGACATTCTCTGTCGTTAAAGAGGATAAAAGAAAGAGAAACAGTTTTCTTTCATGTTTCAATCTCTCATCTTCGATGCGACCTATCTTCTTCTTCTTCTTCAGATCCTTATTCTTCCTTTCTTCTTTCCTCTCCCATGCCTCATCTCTATCGAGGGAGAGAGAGATATCTTTCATCTTCCTCATTCTCTTCTCTCCTTCTTCTTCTCCTCCCTCTTCATTTCTCTTCAAATCTTCTCCACCTGGTAGAGGGGAGAAGACTCTCTCTGTATGCTGTAGAAGATGAAAGAGAAGAAGCAAAGAGATCTGAGGGAGTTCAAGCAAACGTCGGGTTATGAAAGGTAAAAAGACGCGTGTAAGCTGGGAGATAGAAGAAAACGAGGGAAGTTCTACTACATACAAAGGAAGATTTCTTTCTTCAAAATCTTTCTTTTCAATTTCTCTCTCTTGGCCTTCTCCTCCCTCCTCTCCCCCTCCCCCTTGTCCGGGTGTATATACACTTGAATCAGTATCTACAATTGACGTCTGTACATCTCTACTTTCCTTTTCTGTCGAATGTATAGAAGTAGGTAAGGTCTTTTCAGGTGGTTCAGGTGAATGCCTAGGAGTTCTAGAGAGGCTCGAGGACGAATGAGAAGAAGAGGCAAAAGAAGATGAAGAATGGGGTGGAATGAGAGGATAGGGTGTATGAAGAAAGAGAAGAAGAGAAAGAAGAGATTGATGCAAAGCAGGTAAGAGAGGAGATAAAGAATGAGAGAAAAAGGAAGAAGAAGATGACAGATTTCTCTTCGAACATAAATCTCTTGTCGAGGATGAAGATATAGCTACCGCATGATCGAGAAGAAAGAGAGAATGAAGCGCATATGAAAGAGAATTCAAATCAACTACTGGTGTCTCTTCTTGTTCATCCTCTTTTCCTTCTTTTCTTCTTCTGCTTTCTCCTTGAGAGATTCTACTCGTTGAGAGACTCTTCAATTCACCTATGTCTCCTCTATCTCGATTCTTCTCAGTCTGCCGGGTCCCCTCACATGAAGAACGATCAGGTGAAGAAGGAGAAGGAGAAGACGAAGGAGAAGAAGAAGAAGACGAAGGAGAAGAAGAAGACGAAGGAGAAGAAGAAGACGAAGGAGAAGAAGACGAAGGAGAAGAAGAAGAAGACGAAGGAGAAGAAGAAGAAGAAGACGAAGAAGAAGAAGACGAAGGAGA
>NW_027156316.1:16492-16737 GCF_002600585.1 Cystoisospora suis | reverse complement strand
AAGAAGATAATGGGTATTGATAGGATGAAAGAGATGGAGGAAAGAAGAAGATTCGATGGTGTGCCATCCGACTTAAAGAATGCATGAGAAAGACGATTTGACGATATGACAGCTGTATGTACATACACCGGAAAATACACCCCGAACATACACAACTCACATATCAAAGTCCTTCTCCTATTTCACATACAAGCAAACCCTTTCGAAACACATCGATCTTCAATCTGTCTTCACTCTACCTACTT
>NW_027156316.1:14934-16068 GCF_002600585.1 Cystoisospora suis | reverse complement strand
ATAGACAGGTAGATTAAAGATAGATGGATAGATTAAAGATAGATATATACATAGATAGATAGATGGATAGAGGAAAGAGGAACCATATTGAGACAGGGAGATCTACATGCATATGTATATTTATAGAAATGGATGGATAGGAGGTCGAGAGATTGATAGGATAGCCGTATGTATCTGTACCTGATCAAAATGCTGACTGAAGAAGGGAAGTAACGCTTCCCAGAGACAGACGCTGTGAAGTGTAAGAAGAAGAATTTTCTTTCGTTCTTTAGCTTCTTCTTCTTCCTGGAAAGAGGGATCTTGGCGGTGTGGTGGTCGTGTCGAGAAAGAACTAGACACGGTAGACATCGCTTGGGCTAACCGAGCCATACAGCTAGCTAAAAGAAGTAGATGATCTATCTTCGATGTGTCTCTTGGAGACAAAGAAGCAGTAGCGCCATCGCACGAACTACCCCGAGAACGCGCTCTAATGGAAGAGGTAATAGAAGACGAAGACAGAGAAGAGGAGGAAGAAGAAAGAGGAGAAGAAGAAGACGACGGAGAAGAAAGGGGGAGTGGTAGAGATGTCGTTTGGAATGTGAAGCAACTACGACTAAGAGAGATTAACAAAGCCTGAAGAATGAAAGGAGAGAAACAGTCTTCTTCTCTCGCTCTATAGCTTTCTTCTTCTTCTTTCTTCTCTCCCTCGCCTCTAAATCTTTCTTCAAAGCCTAGGTGTATATCCTCTTCTACTGAACCTGGAGAGAGTGAACGTGACGAAGAAGACGTGACACCTTCTTCTCTCATCTTTCTCTCTATATCTCTAGGAGACCGAGATAAAGAAGAAGAAGGAAAGGAGATAGTGCTAAGTCTTTTAAGAAGATCTTTCATAGGAGGATGCGAGGCAATTCCTAAGAGAAAGTTTAGCATCGATACTCCAAGAGGGAATGGGAGAAAGAGCAGCGACGATGGTCTCGAGTCAGGAGAAGAAGAAGAGGAATGAAGAGAACGAGAATGAGAGGAGTGGAGAACGTAAAGATAGGCTCTTTCGTGGAGAAGTCGATCAAGAAGTTCAAGCAAAGATGGAGCAGGCAGAGGTGTTAGCTACAATAGAATACAGACAAGAGAAAGAGAATGCGAAAGAAAAGAAAGAAA
>NW_027156316.1:1804-14735 GCF_002600585.1 Cystoisospora suis | reverse complement strand
AAAGAAAGAAAGAAAAGAGAGTTGTAGCTATGTGAACAGCAAGAGCAACTGCAAAGATGTGTGTAGGTATGTCAGGAGGCTATCTATGAAAGTCGAAGAAGAGAAAGACAAATTTGATATTTAAGAAAGTAGAGAAAGGAAGAAAGAATGAATCGTTGCCGTCCTTAAACACTCTAGGGAGAAGACTGTAGAGCAATCTAGCTTGTCTCCTTGGATGAATGCAACAGCTATTGGAACCCACGTGCGTCCCTAACTCTACTGATGCATATACATATACATACACATACATACACATACATATACATACATATACATACATATACATACATATACATACATATACATATACATACATATACATACATATACATACATATACATACATATACATACACATATATACATATACATACATATACATACACATATATACATATACATACATATACATACATACAGAGACAGATGATGAACATATAGGTACGTGGATATACAGATGCATACGTGTTCAAACAGACATACAGACATATTTGACGTAGAAAGGTTATGTAGAGGGACATACATAGAGATAAGAGGGATGGACTGGGTCGAGAGTTCACGTCAGTACATATGCCACACATCTGTAGGTGCAGACACCTGTATATATAGAAAGTATACATATTTCATACACATGTATACACGCATAGAGAGAGAGACGGAGAGCTTTCTAGGAAATGTGGAGATAGGAGAAGACGACGACATCGCTTGAGGATAGGAAGGATAAGAGGCCTTAGGTCCACTTGCGTCAAACCTCGTATCAATCCTTGCGTATGCACTGCTACTATACACATATATATCTTTATACAACCTTCAGGTATGTTTATATAGAGAGACAATTCTATGCAGTTTGAGGTGTATATACAGCAGAATATCATAGGCCGAGGAAGGAGAAGAGGAAGAAGGAATCTCCGTTCTTATCACGGATCAGATAGCGAACGACGATGGAAGACGAACAGGACACCTCACCTTGACCATAAAACGACAGAAGAACGGAGCGAAGAAGAAGAAAGAGAAGGAAAAAGGAAGAGAAGGAAAAAGGAAGAGAAGAGAGTTACCCTGGAGATAGAGAGAAGAAGAGAAGCAAGATCGGAGTTGGACAGAAGATCTGAACAGACGTGTACGCGTGTCTCGATGCTCGTCCAGAATCGCCGAGAGGGAGGACGACGAGAGACAGGAGACAATCGACGACACCGTTGGCTAGCTGAGGAAGCAGAACCAGAAGAAGCACCGGCAATCTTCCCTCTCATCAGTCTCGATGAGAATCCCTGTGAAAAAGAGACTAATCTCCCAGCTTCTTCTTCGTCTTCTTCCTCTTCGACTTCTTCTTCTCCTCCTGTCTTTTCATCCTTTATCGACGGTGTCAAATCTACAGAGAAGAGCGACTCTCGACATACCACATCTGTTTCGGTATCGAGAGAAAGAGAAGAAGTTACACTTGAAGGAGAAGAAAAGTCAGCATTCTTTTCATTCGAAAACGAAGAGAAAGAAGAAGACTGGGCTGCAAGAGCGACAAGAAAGGGAAGATCTTCAGGCGCGCAACTCCACACTCGCTCAACAGTAAAGAAATGCCAGTCTGGAGAAGAAAAAGAAGAAGACGAGGAGGAGGAAGAAGAAGAAAGAGGAGAAAGAGAATGAAAAAGATTCCTCTCCTTCTCTTCGTCGTCGTCACTTCCGAGTTCAGCAGGTGAGTTGGCCTTGTATGGAGTCTTTGCATGCGAAGTTAGAGAGGAAGAAGAAGAAGAAGCAAGAGAGAGAGAGGTAGAAAAGAAGGAAGAAGAGAGAGGTAACACTTTCGATCTTTGGAGGCGTAGAGATGATAAGAGGAAAGGGACGCGGTGCTTGTTGAAGAGAAAGAGAGAAAGAGAAGAAGAGGAAAAAGTCCGAGTAGGAAGGAGAGACGATGAGAGAGGAGAGAGATAGAAAGCGAAAGATATATGACGTGTAGGAAATCGATAGGACACCCGAGGGGAAAGAAAGACAGGAAGTGACGAAGAAGAAGAAGAGAGAGAAAGTGAAGAAGAACAAGGGCGAAGGAAGGAAGACGACCGATGTGTAGGACCGAGAGAAGGAGGAGAGGAACGTTTGAAAGGATTGAGAGATAATGAGGTGTATATACACCTGCGCCATTGCTGTTCATGGACTCCTTCAGTAGAATAGTCACCATGATCATTTTGAGTAAGTTTCTTCGTCTGAAGAGGAGAAGAAGAAAAAGAAGAAGTATTACAGCAGTGCTTTGAAAAATCTAGATCAGCTGGAAGAGAGAAACTCCTCTCTTCTTTCCGCCTCCTCTTTCGCACCCTTAGTGATGGTGAAGTAAATCGATCTTTCATCTTCTTGATGTATCTGCATATACACTCGGAGAGAGGGAGCTAGGACAGACGAGGACAAGAAGAAGTTAGTCGTTATTTCCTTCTTCTTTTAGACGAGAGGACTGGTCTGCGAGCTATCTCCTGTGAAGAAAGAAAAGAGGGAGACAGACGGAAAAAGAAAGAGAAAGAAGAGAAGAAAGTCGATGGGAAGGTAGATACACACACGTGTCTCGATTGCACGTTACTGCGGCTTCTAGCTCATATAGCATGCATGCATGCATCGATGCTAGGACATCTGTCGATCTTTTCTCCCAAGGGGTAAGGAAGACAACAAGAGAGGAGAAGGACAGAAGATAAAAGAGAGGACCAAATACTCAGGCTTTTCTGCTTTAGTAGAAAGGTGAAGAAGGACATCTCTCTCTCAGGAAGAAGGAGAGAAAGAGACAAGGGATCAATCGGAGAGAACAGGCGAGAGAGAGACCATCTTACACCGCTCTGGGCGTGCGTGCAGTCCTCATAGGCGTCAAGTGCGTCCACGTAGCTAGTATCGATTCTAGACAATCGACGTTTGGTCAGGAGAGAGGAGAGAAGGAAAAGGGAGAATGAAATACTTTCTCACGAAGTGTCAGTCATCTTCTCAGATGGGCTCCGCTTTTGTTTATTCTGTCGGTGTCCCTTCGTTGTCTCAGAAAGAGCTGAGACGATGAAAAGAGATTCCTTCTCTTCTCCTCGTGTGGGGTGAACACGAATAGATAGATAGACGAATAAGCGGATGGATAGGGACAGGGGGGGGACACCAATATACGTCTATAGGTGCTGACTGGTAGACTACATAGATAGATAGATAGATTAAGGATCGGTAGGTAGATAGATAGATAGATTAAAGATAGCTAGATCGATCTGGATCAATTCTGGTTCGCCGGGACTTGAAGAGTTCGGTAGAACGTGGTTAAATGGAATCTTCATGACGAACCCTGCGCATTCACTAATTCCTGGAAATATAGCTCGTTGGCGTGTCCGGGAGAAGTTCTCGGCTAGCCTAAACTGCGTCGCCAGGCAAAGTCTTTTCTCCGCGTCAGTCCCTCGAGATTGCTCTAAGGGCAGAAGAAGATTCGCAGCGATCCATCCTCCGATGCGGGCCGCTCGAGCCTTTAACGACCGTATGAGAAGCGGGGGTCGTTGGCTCCGCTCGCGGGAAGAAGAAGAAGCAACAGTCGCCACGCCTATAGCTCTTTTCTGGGTGTCCTACAGTCAGTCTTGCCTGATGTGCCTTGGGGCATGACTCTTTTCAGATGAAAGGGATTAATCATCCCCGATATACACAGTCCTCCTAGAAAGACTGTGTATCGGCTTCACCTAACTACCTCTCTACCTCCCTCCAAATCCCTTCGTCAGATGGAGGTCTTCCTTAATCGGAGGTAGAGAGATAGGTAGATTGAAGATAGATAGATAGATAGTTAGATTGGAGATAGATAGATAGATAGACTAAAGATAGATAGAGTATAGATAGATAGATAAAGATAGAGAAATAGATCGAGAGGTGTCTAGGATGCGTCATATGCACCTTAGACACCTCATCCGGTATGTTTTGTGGGTCCTCTCATTGACTCTGGACGTTGTGTGAATGTCTCCTTCTTCATGAACGTTAGGTTCCTGCGGTATTCTCTAGGCCTTAGGTGTTTTCTCTCTTTATTCTCTCTTAAGCCTTGTCAGTGAATGAATGGGGGGGGCCCTTCTCTTTTCTTACTTCTTCTGTTCCTCTTACTCTTCCTCCTACCGCCACAACTCCTATTCTTATTGTTTGAATTCTCTATCCTCCTTCTCCCACCACTTCTCTCGCTCGTGACTCTCATTCTCTGCTTCTCTTTCTCTTCCTTCCGTCATAGGACTTTTCCCCTTTTCTCTCCTTTTTGTGTATCATCTTGGTCTTCGTTGCTCTTCTTTCTCTTGCCTTTGTAGACCCCAGTCAGTGAAGCTGCTGGACCTTCTTTCTCTCTTTTTTCTTCTTTTATATCTCTTTCTTCTTCTTCCTCTTTCTCATCATGTTGTCATCTCTTTCTTTCTTTCTTTCTCTCTCTTTCTTCTTCTTCTTCTCTATCGTGTGCTCCCCCTGCTGCTTTTTTCCCTCTTCTGCTTCTTCTCTTCCTCGTTCTTCTTTACTTCTTCTTCTTCCATGGGTTGATCTTCTTCTTCTTTGCTTTTCTTCTTCTCCTTGTTAGTCTTCAGGAGAGAAAGGATCGCGCAGCTCGGAAAATTCAGAAAGTGTTTCGAGGTCACCGAGAACGCAAGAGGTACGGCAAGGCACCTCCTACTCCTACTCTCCTTCTTCTTCTCCTTCTTCTTCTTCTGCTGTTCCTATTATTCCTATGTTGATGCCTCCCATGCAGAGGGCTACTCAATCATTCATTCATTCATACTCTTCACTCTTCACTCTTTCTTTTTCTATTCAATTTGGCAGTTACACTCTATAGGTGTCTATCAATCCATATATGCATATATATATATATATATCTTGTATGTATCTATGTGTGTATGTATCTTCTATTGCTCGCTTTCTATCCAAGATCTCATCTTCCTCACTGTCAGTCACACTCCTTATCTATATGGATACTTCTGTATCTACATACATATCTATATATCTAAATATCAGATTATCTATATACAGGTGTTATGTATATGACGTTTTGTAGTACGTAGGCTTATGTGTGTGGAAAAGAGAGACTATACATACCACTAAAAGGCAAGAAGCTTTTCTTCCTCGTCTTTCTCTTTCTCTTGTATGGATGTATGCATGCGATCGATGGCCATGGAAGTATGAGTATGGAAGTGTTTCTCATCTATCTCCATATATCGAGACTTTTTATCTCTCTAGGTGTCATGCCTCCTGTCCTCTCTCTTTCTTTCTTTCTTCATTCTTTCTTTCTTCATTCTTTCTTTCTTTCCTTCTTTGTCTGTCGTCTTTTGTATTGCAGAACGAAGCAGCAAATGAGACAGGCGAGGGCGAGAGCTCTCATGAAGAAAGCTGCCGCGGTAAGCCTGCAACATACAAATACACAGGAAAAAGAAGATATCTCACTCTCTTTCCATCCTCTTTCTTTCTCTTTCTCGTTCTCTCTCTCTCTCTTCATTCTTTCTCTTCTACTTATATCGTCTTCTTCTCTTCTCTCTTTCTCTCTCAGTCATACGTATATCTATCTGTTTATCTATCTATTTATGTGTTTCTCTTTCTGTTCAGATACATCCTTCGTATCATCGTTTTCTCTTCTTCTTCTTTTTCTTTTGTGTGTCTCATAGTGACGGCCATCCCATCTGGGAACCTCTGTCTTCTTCTTCTTCTTTTCCTATCTTCCTATTCTTTCCTCTCAAATTCGTCGTTTCTACGACTATGAGAGATTTCATTTTTTTCTTCTTTATTCTTTATACAGACAGAGAGACTGGAGTGTCGTTATCATTCTGTCTATGTGGCGCGCATGCTAGCTACATCTTGAGAGATCTTTCTTAGGTCTACCTCTTTCTTTCTCTCTTTCTCTCTATATATATTCAGGCTTAATGGAGCATCACACATACACCGCCTTCTCCCTTCTATTACATAGGTAGTTTCATAGATTAGAGATAGGTGGATAGATACATAGATAGAAAAGCGTCTGTATGGATGGATGTATAGAGACATCTCTATCTAGAGCTACACACAGGGTGTCTGCCTAGTAGCCGAAACAGTCATCCGTACTGTATGTATTCTTATCTATCTACCTATATATCTTCCTATACATATATATGGATCTTTGTATGTATCTAGAGTGTTGTTTCGAGTAGCTGTCTGTGACGCCTCTATCTCTATCATAGAAATTCAACCTTGACAGAGGCCTCATCTTCTACAGAAAAAGACAGATCTATCTTTCTTTTCTTCTTACCTTGTATTTTATCGTTGTCTATGTATCTATCTATCTTTCCTCTCTTCTTTCTCACTTGCTCTGTGTATCTATCTAGACTCTATCTATTGATCTCCTTTGATCGCTCAATTAACCTCGAATCGATGTATGTGTGTGTTTATATCTCTTGGCATGTCTTGCCTTCTCTTCTCAGATAGGATACGCAGGAGTTGGTGGAATTAGATGGAAGAAGTATATGATAGCTCATCGACAGGCTCGGGCAGCGACGAGAATCCAAACTAACTGGCGGAGACACGAAGCAGAAAAGCTTCTCTTAAGACTGAAATATGAGCGCATGCGCCATGAAGCGGCTACGGATATACAAAGAGTGTGGAGAGGATACCTAGGAAGGCTAAGGGTGCAACTAATGAGGCTTCTTACACCCTACGCTATCACTATACAGGTATGGACGGCTCTTCTTCTCAACAGCCTTCTCTCCTTTTCGTCTTATCTCTCGAGCGAGAGAGGCTTAGTTTGTCTGCAGAGAGAGAGATCTGCATTTATAGACGTCTACCTCTTTGTTGCATCTATACACATGTAGAGATCTATGCATGTCGAGAGACATAGAACTCTCTATCCACACACACAGATACACTGTTGGGAGTGGAGTCACTATAGATGTCTATCTACATCCATACACAGGCTCTCCCTTCCATCTATCTTCAGATGATGATCCGTCTCTGTCTCTGTCTCTCTCCCTCTTTGTGTCTCTGTCTCTCTCCCTCTTTGTGTCTCTGTCTCTCTTTCCGTTTACTGGTTGAATCAACGGGAAGTAGAGGCGAACGAAACCGACCTAGACGCTTTGCTTCCTTCATCGTAATCCATACACTTCATAAATAGATAGGTCAATCGATAGAGCCAAATTGGATTCTAGATAGATAGATAGACTCTAGATAAATATTGAGGGATGTGGGCGACTGGAGGCGTGCTTGCCTGCCCCTCCCCTCAGTCGAATCGTTTCTTTTAGTTTGTGTCATTTCTTTTTCTCTTCTTTCTTTCTCTTTCTTTTCTTTCTTTAGAGATTTTGGAAAGGGTATCGATGCCGGAAATCGGCTCACTATCGAGCCCACGCTAAACTGTAAGGAAATCTCTTCTTTCTTCTTCTTCTTATCCCTAGTAATCTGGCCATAGACTCTTTCTTTCTTTTTCTTTCTTTTTCTTTTTCTTTCCTTGGTCGACGACTAGGCGGAGTGCTTCTCTTAGCAGTCTATGTGTGGAGCTTCATTCATCGTATCAAACACACATCTCTGTTGATCTATATATGTCTACTCTATCTATCTATCTGTATATGGTCTCAAGAGAGTCTGAATCTTCTGTAATGCCTGTCGATGTCTGTGTGACATAGTATTGATCCTATCTATAGAAAGGCTGTATATGTGTGTGTGTATCTTTGCATGCATGTCTACATAGCTACAGTGTTAACAAGTTGTTGACTCCCTCGTATTTCTCCAAATCTTCTTTGGATTGTATCATTCCTTCGTCAAACACTCTTCTACAAACGATTTATTCATTGCTATAGCTCCTTGCATGCATATATATATATACATATATTCATATATAGCTGTATATACATACATGCTTGTTGAGAACGATAGTGTATAATAGATAGATGCATGTATGTATGTGTGAGAATCGCCCTAGGAGTGAGAGATTTTCTACTGCTATTCCTTTTGTCTCTAGCGTCATGTACAGTGACCATCTCTATTTCTCTTCTACGCCTTTCTTCACACTTCTCCGTAACTCCCACATCTTAGACATACTTTGATCTATCGACCTGTATCTACCTGGATCTACGTGTGTATCTCCCTATCTGTATCTATCAATATCTATGTATCTTTCTATCTCCTTGGGACAGGGTGGGCTTGCTCTCTCCCTACTTCGTATCTCTTTGAAGACCACCTCGTACTTAGACTCTTCTTCTGCCTTGGATATACGTACCTATGGATAGATAGATCTCTGTCTAGATATCTGTATGTGTATGGATGTGTATGTGTATGCCTGTCCGTCTGGCGGTCTGTGTGTCTGTTTAGATTTGATCGAATCCGTCGGGGTATAGTGGAGGATCGGGCACGGCTAATTATGCAAAGTTGCATGCGGAGATACCTGGTCCTATCGCGACTTCAGAACCTCACACAAGCTGCTTATAGCATGCAAAAGTAAGCTAGCTGCACAACGCTCGCTCTCTCTCTTTCTCTCTCTTTTCTTTCTTCTGTCGTCTTCCACCCGTTCCTTCTTTGTTTCGTTAGCTCCGATATCTTCAAGAAAATCTCATAAAGACGTTTATGCACATACAGATAGGTCAAGGATAGATAAATAGATTAAAGGTAGATAGATAGATTACAGATAGATAGATAGATTAAAGATGGATATGTATATGTATGTATATATATGTCTATCTTTACGGTCCTTCTGCGGGCAGTGGGGTGTGCAGTGAGGCATCGTATTTTCTCTTGTTTCTGCCCGTATTTCTCTTTCTCTGTATGTTATAGACATAGCAATCTATGCCTGGTCTTCTCTTATCCTTCTTTAGGCAGTCAGACGAGAAGTTACGTCGTTACTTAGTTTGGTGCAAGTCTTTTCCTCTTTTACACTTTTCCTCTTCTTCTTTTCTCGAGTGTTTCTTCTATTCTAGGGCCTGCCATTTTTCATTGTCTTTGTGTGTTCTTTCGTGAGAATTGGTAGGACAATTGAATTGCATGCATGCATACAGGCAATAGATGGAAGAGAATCAGGTAGTATGTAGCCTCCTGTCTCCTCTTCATCTGTCAAACCCCTCGTCGATTCCCCTTACACGCCTCTCTTCATCCAGGCATCTATCTGTCTCTCGATGTATCTTCCATATCTCTGTGTACCTATCTCTCTATCTATCTATCTGGTCGTGCTTTTCTGTCTCAAATCTGTCTGTCCCTGTCTCTGTGTACGTCTTGCGTAGATTTGCACAGGCAAAGCTTTTACGTGTGTACGTCGGGAATGCGCATGAAGCGACTCTGAAGATCCAGGCTTGGTGGCGAGGCAATCGAGTGCGGAGAATTCTTCAGGAAGAAAAACTTAAGATTGTCTTAGCAGGCCATATGGTCAGTCATAGCCGTTCACTTGTCCTCCGTTACTTCTTCTATCTTCGTCTTTCTATCGAACTATCTCTAATCTATCTGTCTATCTATGTGGCGCTCTAGAGATGGATATATATGTCTATGGCACCTCTTAGACATGTGGAGGAGAGGGCCTTGCATCGAAAGTGAAGTCACACGGATATACATACATATGTGTGTATCTATGGCTATTCCCTTTCTATCTATCTATCTGTGTATGTATAGATGTGTGTCTGTGAATATGTAGTTATTTGCTCATTCATATATCTCTTCATGTTCCGTGTAGATCAATGTCTTCGGGTGTATGTACACCTTCTAGCTGTTGAATAAGATTTCTACTACTAACATGAGGAAGAAATGAAGATAGACAAACTCAAACTGCATGCACATCAGGAAAAAATCTTAGGGTGTTGCTTTTGTCTTTAAATGTTTCCGCCTGAAAATGTTCTTCTCTCTCATTTTCTTTGCGTCACTTTTCTTCTTCTTCTTTGTATGTCTCTCGACTACCTCTCTTCTCTACAGATCTATCACTCCTTTAGATCTCTCCTGTAGACACATGTAGACACGTACCCGATCTAGCAGTAGACACCACAGACTTGTATATTCGGTATAGGTATATAGATAGATATATGTAGACAGATACCTAGAAAGATCAGCAGATAGATATGGGTAGTGTATTGTGTACTGAGCTGTCTATGTTTATTTATATAGTATCACCTGTGTGAAGAGAAGTCTGTTTTCTTCTCTGTCTATTTCTATTCTTCTTCTTTTGTGCGCTTCTGACTGAATGAATGCATGGTCGCTTCGTGCAGTTGCAAGCCGAGCGACAGACACTCCAGGAATGCCAACAAGCTGTCGTTCTACTAAGGGTAAGAAAGAAAGAAAGAATGAAAGGAAGAAAGAGGCAGAAAAAAAAGAAAGCGATAGAAAGAAAGAAGGAAAAGGTGCTCTTCATCTCCTCCTCAGTTTTCTTTCTAGCAATGACTAGATGTGTGAAATAGAGAGAGAGAATGAGAGAGGGAGATCTCTCCTTCTTCTTCTTGTCTGTTTTGTCTCTGCCTCACAATACGAGGCAGCGGCCAAGGACACAAGAAGCCGCACATATATCTACACATATATATATATATACATATATATGCATATACATATATATATATATGTAGATGTATGTGGTTCTATACTCACATGTATGTGTATATAGCCTATGATATGTGGAGCATGTTTCTATATCATTGCTGGAGATCCCTGGCCGTGTATACACTTGATTCAAGAAGTCTATCTGAAAGAATCTTCTAGAGTCTATATCTGTCTATGCTTTATCTATATATGTCTACCTAAATAACTATATGATACTTTATCAATCTCTCACATTTCGTGTCTTCCTAGACTCCTCCAAAAAGATTCTCCTTGTTTCGTATAGGCCTGCCCTCTACCGTGATATAGACAACAAATAAATTCTCCTACGTGATGCTGTCTATTTTGAATCTAGCTTAATCCATCTAGTTGTCTAATTATCTTCAATCTACGTCTCTCTGTGTCTGTGGCACTCTCTCTCCTACATTCGAGTGTATATACACCTGAGACGTCAGCTGTGTTTGACTCTAGTGAGCAAAGAAATCCATACGTGAAACGCATATCTTCTTTTAAACCTTCTTTCGTCCACTGGCTAAAAGTCAACTTGCAGAAGACCGCTTTTCTTTTTCTTCCTCTTCTCCCTTTCTCCTTTTCTTCTTCTCTCAATCAACTCGAAGAAGCTTCGAACAGAATCTGAAGATAGATAATGCTTGCGATCTTTCCTTCTTGCTGTGTATCTTTCCTTCTTGCTGTGTATCTTTCCTTCTTGCTTTGTATCTTTTCGTGTATCTTTTCTTGTTTCTTTCTAGGATCGAGAGAGGAGGGGTATGAGAGATCGAGGTTGGCAGCTCATTCACGTCAGCGTCAGTATCGAACGAGATGACGTCTACCCTCAAGGTATAAAACCCTAATACAAAGGGAAACATGCTGCAATTCCTATACACATGCATGCATGCATGCATTAAAGATAGATAGATTACAGAATATAGATAGATTTCTTGCACAAGACCTGCATTCTTGCCTTCGCTTTTCTCTTCTCTTTTCTTCAAGAGAGAAGCATAAGCCCCTCTTCATTCTCAGAAATTTTCTCGTCCATCCATTCGAGAACGCCGATGTATCTCTTCGTCTCCGGGTGACTAGCTATATCTATCCATCTAGCTACCTACCTCTCTTTCTTTGTATACGTTCTAGACATGTGCGTATGTGTAGGGTAGATCTATCACGTCTTAGGTACTTCGTATCCCTGGCAATGCTCGGCAGGGCTAGCCGCATGCTTTTCATCTTCGTCTCTCTCTCTAAGAGTCGCCAAGGATCAACAGGATCCCATCTGTATCACACCCTTAGAATAGCATGGAGATCGTCCTATACATCAACCTATCCATATGTGTATTCTTCGTGCTATATATATGCTATATATATATGTATATATATATATATACATATATATATATATCTACATGTAGGAACAATAGTCGGTATGTATGTCTTACTGCATGCATGCATGCATGAATACATATCTATGTATGTGTATGTTATCTGTCTTTCTCCCTCCCTTTCTCTCACTCTCTCTTGTGTTCTCTTTGCACCCCCTCCTTGCTCTCTTGGAATCTCTTCCATTCTCTCCCCCATGTATCTTTCTCTGTCTTGTTTTTTTTTCTCCTTTTGTTCCTCGCATTTCTTTTCCTTTTCTCAGGGTGGGCCGCGGGGATCCGTGCGATTGAGAAGTTCAATACAGCCGCAGAGATGCAGCATATCTGCGTGGGCGCTTTCCATACCGTTGTCGCTACAAGTAGTGGGTATATCTACACATATGGACTGAATGATAGAGGACAGCTAGGCCTAGGTACTACCTCGATCTCGGGCTTGCCTCTACCTCGTCAGCCTGTCGTCAATTTACGCATGCCTATCGAAGTCAAACAGGTCGACTGCGGCGTCGACCACACCCTCATTCTCGATGCGTCTGGACGAGTCTTCTCCTGGGGATCAAATAAATTGTAAGTAGCTCTATCGATCCAAAAGGAGACACACACCTCGTCTCTCTATCTCTTCAACATACCTCTCTGTGCATGCAAATACGTAGAGATAGGTAGATGTACGTGGATGTCTCTTGATCTATCTCTTTCTCTGTCTGTATGCATGGCTATATATATATATATATACATATATGTGAGGGGTACGAAAGGGCAGATGATAGAGGAGGTGGACAAGGGGAATGAGGCTCCTCCTTCACGTGTATAGAGAGACAGGACGTAGGCGATTTTCCTCTTCATAGATAGATCAAAGATAGACTCTTTCATTGAAATCTCAGTACGGTACGGAGGTTTCTATATACATTGATGCATGCGACTAGAGATGTCTTTCTCTTCTCCTCGATGAGAACACATATATCGTATATATGCCACTTCATACATGCGAATGCATGAAGGACACGTAAAAGAGTCTCATGCACTGTGCTACTAGATCTATTCATCTATCTCTCTACCTCTATCTC
>NW_027156316.1:320-1441 GCF_002600585.1 Cystoisospora suis | reverse complement strand
CTCTCCTTATCCTTAATCGATCTCTGTGTGTTTCTGCTTCTTCTGTCTCTCTGTCTTTGCATATTCATGATGAGGGGGTCGTAACGCAGAGTGCTGTCTAGATCGATCGACGTGTCTATCTATCCACTGTATAGATCGGTCATCTCCATGTGCCTCTCTTTAGAGAAGTAAGTGTCTCCTGCTCTCTACAGTCGATGGAAGACACCCGAGAGAGGTGCGTCAAGATACGACAGCTGTACGTACAGATACACAGTGTCATAGGATACAAGATACGTACTCTCGACAACCCACGTAGATATCGACGATCTATCATCTTTGTCTCTTCGATCGACTGAAGCGTCTTTTCTTCATCATCTTCTTTGCTGTGTGTCTTCTTTTTAAGCGGGCAGTGCGGGTCTTCACCTCGATATGATAGAATTCTTTCCCCTACGGAAGTTCTTTTTAGATCATCCAAAGGACACCGAAGATCCATCGTCACTCTCAGGTATGCTGCCACTGCCATCTACCTTCATTCTTTCTCTCTCTTCTTCTCCTCTCTTTTCTCTCTTTTCTTCTTTCTTTGTCATTTATCGTAGAGGCAGTCGTTCGTGTCTTCTCTCTTTCTTTTCTGTCTCTAATCCTGTCGGTCTCTCCTCTCATGAGACTTTCTAGGTACAGGGAAGATAACCCCCCCCATCTCCAACCTGGAGATGTCAATCTATCTACCTACTACCTATTGATCTATCTATCTATCTATCTATTTGTGTATCTGCGTGCGAAAAGAAGATAGGGCGATTCTTTCTTCTTTCTTCTTTCTTTTCTTTCTATCTCTTTCTTTCTTTCTTCGCTTTTTCCCTATTCTTCTTGGGCCTCTTGGAGTGTATACGGCATTCTTTTAATGATGAGTGAAGATAGTAGAGAGATCGCCTCTTCTTCTTCTTTTTGCTTCTCTCCTTTTTCTTCTTCTTCTTTGTCCTCTGTGCGTAGTGCAGGTGGCTATCACAATGCAGCCGTCGATTCAAGCGGTCGATTGTTCATGTGGGGCAGAGGCGAACACATCTATATACGAGGAATCTTCAGTGATGTACCTCTTGTAAGCGAAGAAAAAGAGAAAGAAAGAGGGAGAAAGAGAAAGAAAAGAA
>NW_027156316.1:0-164 GCF_002600585.1 Cystoisospora suis | reverse complement strand
ACAGCTCGATAGATACATACGCAGAATTGAAGATAGATCTACCCTCCCTCTCTTCACCTAGAAATCTTCATTGTCATCCTTTTACTCTTCTTCCTCTTTTTCTTTTCGAGACCTTCATTCATAAGAGATACCTCTCTTTATCTATCTCTTTGAGAATCCTCTTT
>NW_027156315.1:0-276 GCF_002600585.1 Cystoisospora suis | reverse complement strand
GGTTTCCTAGGTGCATTAATGTGCATTTCCTTTTCATTTTGCACGGTTCCGTGCCCGGGATCGGGTGGAAACCGTGTTTTTACCGGCTCGATTCACCGGCGGGTGAGCTGGCCTCCGTGAGCCGCTGCGGCTTCGCGGGGCCCGATGTGTCGTTCCGGTGTGTGTTTTCTTGCTCTTTTCGTGCCTACTGTGGCTCAATGGATAGCAAATGTGTTTTGCTTTCCATTGATACCTATTTTGCCTAGAAAGCGTGCGGTTTGCTCTACCGGACTGCTC
>NW_027156314.1:0-10105 GCF_002600585.1 Cystoisospora suis | reverse complement strand
ATAGACAGATAGATAGATATGTGAACAGTGGCTCACACACACTCCGACAGATATCCCCATCACATCAATCCCCTCCTCGATGAATCTCATGACGATCTCGATTGTCTGGTGGTGTTACTTGGTCCTTACCCTGACAGGAGTTCCTCGAGTTGACTGTTTCATCTTCGTCATCCTCATCTCCATCATCCTCTCTTCCATGATCGATCTTGAGCTCATATACCACTCGTGCCGATGTACTACTGCTACTAGCACTTCCCTTAGTACTGCTACTGCTACTCCAAGCTACTTTCTTTGAATCCCCTCGTCCTCCCCCGTTCTTCCCAGATGTTGAGATGTTTTCTCCGATGAAATCAGACGACGTTACAGCAGCAGCAGGAGGAGCATCACCTCCAGCCATACCGATGTTGTTGTTACTCTTCGTCTTCATACTTGCTCCACACTTCACTAATAAGGATTTCGATCCTCTACCCCCGATACTCCCACTCCTACTACTACTACTATTGCCGTTCATCCCTATGTCACCATTCTTTATCATCATCATGGGCGTTGCCCCTTGTCCTCCTCGAACTAGGACGTTATTGTGACTCGACATCATTCCTTGTCGATCTGTACCTAGAGCAGCGGCCCCACCGATTGCTGTGTCTTTTGTCTTCATAGAACTTCCATGGAGAGCTTTCTCGAGATCATTATCATCGTCTCCGTTAGACGGGTATGGCCGGCTTAGATTTTTGAAGCTCCGAGAGCCGAACACCATGGCTCTCAAAGATCGACCCCAGGAGCTTTCATCATCAGAGAGGGAACGGCATAACTGGTGTGGCTTTACCGGTTGCTGGCGTTGTGAGAAGGTCCGAGTAGGAATAGAAAGAGGCGCTCCTCCTACCACGGGAGTTGGACTGGACTCTTCGAGAACAAGATTTCTCTTCAACATCACCATAGTGCTACGACTATTAGGAATCTCGTAATTTACATCACCATCATCATCAACGCCATAATCCTGTGCTCTATTCTTCATCATCTTTGGAATCAGAACTGAAGCAACCTCACTTCCTCCCCCCTTCTGGTGAGAGGTAAGACTTCTCAAACTGGCTGACGGAGTATTACTTGTTTTCGTCGGCTGCGGGGAGAGTCCTTCATTCAATGAAGAAGTCATATGACGCTGTGGCGCCATTTTGATAGACAGAATAATGGAACCACTCGCTGAAGATCTTCAACCCGACTCTTTTCCCTGACCGTAACCAACAGCTATCCGCCTTGGGTGAAGACGCCGACACAACGCTGATCTTTTTGAGAAAGTATGTCTCTGCCTCTTCGCGATACTACGGAAAGATCGAGCTGTCGACAAGAAAGAGTGGTTCCTGTAATACCCTGGAGCCATACCACTACGATGGTTCTCGTAGACGAAGGAAGGAACACCAGACGTACAACAAAAGAATCGATTCATGTCTCCCCGCTGTTCACCACCACCATGAAACCCTCTCCTAAACAGCCGTCGGGCTATTTGCGAAGCTCCTCTTGGTCTATAAAAGAAAATTTTCCCTGAAATATGACTTGCTGAACGGACACTACTAAAAGAAAAAGAGGATGATGGAGACGTGCTGCTACCACGACTATGGAGAGTCAAGGGCTCAATCGACAGCTTTGCAGCGAAATCGGAAAGTCGCCGATCTTCTGTCCCATCTGATGTTTCGCCAGATATACTATAAACCTGTAAATTCCTATGCTGTTCCGCTTCACATACCGATAAAAGTGGAAAGGTGTCAATGGGCAACAACACTCCACGTCGTGCAGGACTTTTCATCCAGGGGACAGAACTCACCAGATCCCCGAAGCTTCTCAACGCTCGTTCCACTTTCGCCGAGCGGATATGAAAAGGAGAAAATAAAGCCGACGTCCGAGACTGGCGACATTGGACACGACGTCCGCCGTCCAAACCCTGTAAAGTCTTGACGGGAAATTCCCACGGCCGCCCTCCAGCTGCGGGCGCCACGATCACGCGAGGCGCGCTCTCAGGAGACACGCCGCCTTCAGAGGCATCCAAACCGAAAGTAAAAACGAAGTTCGACGACGCAGGTGCCATTAACTGCAATACAGCCAGGCACCGCTGAAGTACAGTAGGAAACAGAGAAAGAGAACCAGAGAGAAAGCTTGTCTGGAAAACAGGCAGGCTTTCCTCACTGTTCCGCGTCGTACGAACTTACGACTGCAGGACTAGCAGCTATGAAGAGGTGTGAAGTCAACAAAGCTTGTAATCGTAATCCAATGGAGACATGAAACCAGAGAAAATGGGAAAAACGACTAGAGCTACGCGCTCTCCCTGATGCCGTTAATAAACAAACACCAGCACTGGTACTTGAAAGATCTACAAAATACACCACAGGTGCACTCAACGCGCCGTCCGCCGTCGAGAATACCAATCTCGAAGCAAAACAACGTACAAGACACGTTGATCGACTAGCTCAGATGCATCACTGTTTGATTAGCCGTAGGTAGACAGACTGCAAGCCAACCGGCAGCATTCCTAAGCAGTTGGCAAGAAAAGAACTAAAGCCGTTGAACGACTAAACGGTGGAAAGATGAAGCCCCGGCGGCACGAAGCCGTAGTCAGGGTGGGCGTGTGACCACCGTGTCGTCGTCAAACCGCACGCTGGGGGGTGAGTGCGTCACTGTCGGAACTCTCAGCGACGATGACGTTCCGCCGCCGCAACTTTCGTCGATGACCTCAGCGTCGTCGCTGGTCGAAGCCTGAGCCTGCGACCGTCCGCCTTATTTAAAGCAAGGCATTGACGGCGATGGCCAGCAGCTGTAGAAAAGCGAGAATGAGGAGACAAAGGCATGGGTGGTGTGGACGTGACTGAGGCTTCTTCAGGAGAACGATGTTATCCTACGCTAGTGAATTTCACGCGCAGGGCACACCCGGAAGACACAGAGACGAGCCATGCGCCACTGCAACAGAACTAGCCAGCTTCCAAGAATAGGCCGACTGTTCACGCGTTCTTAGTTCCATGAGGAAATCAGAGAAACACACCAGCGACCTCCGGCACGGCACGTGATCCTCAGGTCCCTTCCTCGGGCCGCCGTGCAGGGAGCATCTCCATGCCGAGTCCGGTACACGTCAGTTGAGGTCGGCATGGGGAGTGACGCAGTGGCGGGGAAGCGCTATTTCGAGGGTTCCGTTTCCATCGAGAGCAAGACTAAGGAGCCGGTAGCATTGGAAGGGTGCGGCTCGCTCCAGACCAGTCTATTTCGAGGGTTCCAGGGCAAGACTAAGGATCCGGTAGCATTGGAAGGGTGCGGCTCGCACCAGACCGGAACATAGCACTATGGTCCGAAGGGGCAAAAGGGCCTTCGTGGCGCAGCTGTACGCGTGCCGGGTGTATGCGATGTTACTACCTCTGGAGCGCAGACGGCGCAGTGCGTGCCACACGGCTCAGCAGGGACCGCTGCTTCTGCAGGCTGTTCCACAGGGGAGACAACGAGACGCGACTGCGCCCATGCGCCCAAAGGGTTGTTGCAGGCTGGACGGAACGAGAAAAGGCGAGAAGTCCTACTAGTGGACTGGCAGTCCACACTGGAATCTTTCTACGTATGCAAGCACATACATGCGCACGGGGAGATTCTTCGACTGCCGCGCGGAAAGGACCTGACTCTCTCATGGCTAGTCACCGGGCTGCGGAGCAGAAGGGATTGACAGTAAGAGAGCCTCATGCTTGGTTCCGATCCTGTCCGACGTGGTGAAGCTTACACGTCTTCTCACCTTTTTGAGTGTGTCTATTATTACGGATGCTGTGGATTTGCGCACGGGGTGTTTATGTCCCTAAACTAAATCACTCGTATTTGTCCCCGCCCCTATTCTGGGGCCCGGCACACCAATGCAGTCAGGCAGCTCCCATCATTCGGCGTCGGTAGCAGTGGGCGGGCCCTTCCTGGCGACTACAAAGTAAAAGTAGTGGGACACTTGCCTCGGGCGCTTCTCTTTTGCACCCCTGTCAGCCCCAATCAATATCGAAGTTATGCACCGGGTTTGGTGTACAGGATATTTGCAAGCCCACCCGGTCAACTCAGAGCTGCCAGGTGCATCACTCCTCTCTGTTTTCAGCCACTGGCTGTGACTAGGGTCAATGCGTACAGAAGTGCCATTGGTACCTTGACTCTCCCCGTCTGGGCGTAGCAGTCGATCTCCCTTGATTTCGTTGCCGGTCTTTCGGACCATAGTTCTGATGCGGTCATTTGTGCTGAAGACAGTGCACTACGTTCTGTTACATACTACTACATCTGCAGATCGAAACGCGCTGCTGGCCACTCGTCACGTGTGGTACGCACCCGGCTTCCGTAAGCGTGTTGTGTCACGGAGACCGGGCAGGGTTCGCGCAGGAGCCCTGTCTGGTATTCCTTTATGGCGGTGAATATTCGGTCACTCGATGGTTTCCCGGGATTGCCCCACGGGCATACTGGAGCCACCTTGGCCCTGTGAAAACAGCTGCGCGACTTCTGGGAAATGGCTTTGAAGAGTGGAAGGGGGGGCGGCAAATGCATAAGCATCCCTACCACCGCGCTCCTCTCCATGGAGTATCTTGTGCTGCCGACATTGTTTCTATGACCTGGTCATTGTGGCAACAAGCCAGCAGACTGAACCGGGGCAAAACCGCTTCGGACCTTTCACCGTAACTAAGCTCACTAGCGATGCGTTGTATATGCTTGGTTAGGGGTTGCGCCGGCCTGCGAGCACACGCTATTTTCGCAGTGAACGCTACCCCCGCGTCCTTTCGCAGCGGAACGAATTCGGGCAGTCCAGCCCTAACAGGCACAACTCGACCGAGGAGGCGGAGCAAATACTTGTACAATCCAGGCACTCGTTTCTATGCCACTGATCCGGTTCTGAACAGGCGGACGGCGCCAGAACGCCGCACGACGAAAGAGGGAAATTTCAAACAGTGGCCCCGGCCCGCACCCGTGACAGACACGACAGGACAGGAGCAGCCTAACTGAGGTGGCTTATGTCTGCCGACTTGCACTCCTCAGCAGAGCGAACGATGGCGAGGACGCGGTGCTTGAAGCAACGGGAACAGCGGGCTGCCCGTCTCATCTCTCCGTGTTCGGAGCATACGCCGTGTAGCGTGTTTCCGCACGGAAGTAACAAAAGAACCTCATATAATCTGCCAACCGGGGGCCCTGCTACGAAGTGCTTGCAGTCATCGGGCAAAAGTCCTCGAGACCCCGGTCGGTCGTTCACTGAGGATGGACCACTTTGTAAGTTTTGGCAACAGACTTCCAACTAGAAGTGCTCTCCGTATTGGTGCCGTGCGCCCCTCTCCCGGCACCGGAATACTCCTGCGTATACTCGGTTTGTCTCCTGAGTCAGTCGAAACTCACAGAGATATCGACCTCGTGCGTTTCATTTCAGTGACTATAAGGACAAATATGGCTGGACTTTAAATTTCACCTACGGCTGGCAGGATCAGGCGTCCCAGTCTGGGATCAACTGAGCTCGGGTCAGAATGTCTTGCCTTTCGACGTCGTAAAGGCTACTCGCATCTGTCCAGGCGTCTACTAGCATTCCAGTTTCCACAGGCAGGCCGAGGTACAACAAAAAGTGTTGCGAAAGGAAGAGATTCACCTCCCCGCTGGACGTATATGGAAGGAAGTGCTTCCATCTAGAGAGTGACGAATACTAAAAATCTTTCAACTATCTTCTTCCCCAGGTCAGGGTGCTTCTTTCCTGAGATGGACAGTGTTCTGGCAGGCCGGTCGGTGAATACGGGCTACGAAAAGAAGGGCCTGAGGGACGGCGATCGCAACGCCGAGGCCGCAGAGCAGGAAGTGGAAAGAACAGCCGAGTACAGAGAACACACCGCTGTTTCCAGAAATCAGAAAACCGTTCGATTCTTTCTATGAATAACTGAATTTTTGTTTCTTCTGGGGAAGAGCGTCTTTTACCTGGTCCGAATAGCGTGGTCTGTCTGCTGTCTGACGTGTAGCAAGACCGCAGCTGCTTTCTCGTACAGGGGGTCGGCGACGTCTTCACTGCTACTTTTTCCTGCAACTGTAACTTCTTCTGTCGTCGCCTGTTGGACAAGAACTGTTGAAATCTGTTTGTCCGTGTCTCTGGTCGCCGAATCTCCCGGTACGTCTCGCTGCCGACCTCCCACCTCTAGTCGTCGGCGCTCCCGTGCCGCCCCCCTGTCCGTTCGCCGGTGCATCTGGGTAGAGTTACCTTCGACGTCTCTCCCCGCGTTGTAACGAGTCTCATGTTTGCGAAGGGTCTTGCAGAGAACCTGAAAGAGAAAAGAGAAATGCGTTTCTCTATTAATCATACCTAGAGTCGTGCTCATCTTGCATCCGAGGACTGTCACTCTCCGTTACCAAAAACCTTGGAGGTTGTCAGCTTTGGACTGCCAGGTTACTTTGGAACAAAAGTTGCGATGTGACTTACTTCACCATACAGATCTCCATCCGCCCTGACAAGTTTGTATTCTTTGAGGACTCGACTAGTTGTCGGGGCGCAACTACACCGAGCCGACCGAGATACCCGGCGGTCTTGTGTTTCCTTTTCTTTACTATACCGCAGCTCAAATTCATCGGCAGAGCCAGAGAAATTCCGGCTGGATCGATTGTTCACCGCTTGGCTTCTGTGATTTTCCTCGATGTTCCTCACGCGTCGACGTGGAGCAGGTGTCCGGGCAGGAGGTGAATCTTATGGGTTCGAGGTTTAGGGTGGAGGTGGCAAGGGAGGAGTTGCCTTGAATCATCGCGTTCGCTTGGGAGTAAATTGGCGTTGGTTTCTTTGTTAGAGACAACAATGGCGCTTGCGCATTCAACTTCGGGAACTGTTAGGGACTCGGACCCTAGCAGCGTCGGTATGATGGAAGGTGCTTTCTTTGTTTCACGGACAGAGCTCCTTGACTGGGTTAATCATACCTTCAATCTCTCTTTGACCAAGGTCGAGCAGGCCGCTTCTGGTGCAGTTTACCTTCAGGTATGAACAGCTCCGTAGTATAGCTTTAGTACGTCTGTTGACAAAATGTCTTGCTCTTCGCACCCGTCAGCCGGATGGAAATCCAAGAGACCCATATCTCGTCAGCGTTGCTGAAGCTCACTTACCTTTCTCGCTGGACGGGGAGCTGACGCCCGTGATAGCCTTGTGTTTCGTGGCCTTCCCTGTGATAAAAACTGCGCGTCTCTCTCTATACCGGAGACTGAGCTTCTGCCTTTACATCAGGATAGACAGTACGTAAGAGAAGCGGAGAGCATGTCTCTCCCGCCCGTGTGGCCGGGCTGGAGTCTCTGAGATACTTAGTGAAACGTCCCAGACTAATGTGTCATCTTCAAAGCAGTACTCAGTGGTCAAACATATTCTATTGAATCACTACAGGTATACACGCATAGTTTTCGTATACCTGCACTATCATTACATTGTATACGTCGACTCTTGTACATCCATATACACCACGACTCTTCACCGAGCTTCAGCTAGAACGGTGGAGGCCGCATTCAAGAGGTGAACAGGAAATTTAAACTTTCTACTCAGTGAGTTGGCTATGCCATATCGTTAAAGAAAGAACTAGAAAGCAACCATGTTGAGAAGTCGCTGCCAACTTGGCTTGGCACGTAAAGACTTTTGCTCTGCGTCCCATTTCGTGTCCGCGTTTGTGTATGTACACCTTTTCTACATCCATTCTTGAGTACCGCTTTCCCGCTGAAAAAGTCTGGCTTTCTTTTTCCAACACAAGGTGTGGTTAGGTGGGAAGAGAAACCGTTTCGGTGTGTCTGTACAGTGACTTCCATATCAAACACGCTCACTATGGTAGCTGTCGTGATGGTGAAGAAGAAACCTCTGAATGTCTGGTGCTTTTCACGCTGGTGCCATTGCATATGAACGACGTATATTTCCTCTTGTTATAGGGCACGACAGGCCGACATGTAGGCTGAGTTCTTGGTATATGCGGTAATAGAAAGGACAGTCACAAGGATGTGTGTGTTGACGGGACAGGCCAATGGAAAAGAACCATCTTTTGCGCTTCCGGTCGTCAGACCTGATTGATTCTTCTGCTCATCTTTCCTAAGTTTCGCTTACAGATATCATCTTCAGTCGTTGCTGATCTAACAACTTTCACAGACCTACACTTTGCTAACCTTCCCCCTTTTCTCTTCTCTTGCGACTTCTTCGGCTGCGCTCTCCCATCTTTTTGACGCTTTTCGTTTCACCAGCCATATGCATGGCCTGCCTGGAACCCTGTTTCCATACTCACTTTTTAATCTCTTGTGTGGGCTGAATGATCCGAGTGTCTCTACGGGGCGCATGCATGCATGTACAGATAATGGACGGTCTCTATGGAGGCGGCAATAAGGTCCCCATGGCGAAGGTGAAGTGGAATTGTAAGCTTGACTACGAGTATATTCAGAACTATAAACTCTTACAGTCTGTTTTCACTAAACAAGGCGTCAAAAAACATATCGAAGTTGAGAAGCTCATCAAGGGCAAGTACCAAGATAACCTCGAATTTCTTCAGTGGTTAAAGGCCTTCTACGACCGACAGTCCTCTCAATTCCGTAAACCGGATAAACCGTATAATGGCTATGAAAGACGAAAGGTACGCATTCAAATTATTCTTTTCCTCGAATTATCCGCACCTCTATTCCCCTTATTCCTCTCTATGCGGGGGTTCTCTCTCTAGCCTCACACTGGCAGTCGAAGCTTGAATAGAGGCTGAATGTGACGCTCACACCCTCACACAGCGCTAACTCAGATGATATGTAATCTGAATACTATGGGTGAGATGAGATGCATGGAGGCAGAGTACAGTTTGAGAGAGGGTGACGTTTATGCGTTTGAAGAAAGATCAGAAGGTAGTCTTCTATTTCGCGATTCCTGTTTATAGTCCACGGGACATCCTCACTCTGGCTGGCAAAACGGCTTGCTTCTTTCTTCTCTTAACCTTTCTCTCGGTAACCAGCTAAGTAACCAGCGGGTTGTCAGGTGTATGTTAGCTTCTTTTTTTTCCGTAGGTTACCATCTCCACCATCTTCTATACTGTCTGCAGCAACCAGTTAGAAGCGGTTTTCTTTCCCCGGATGAGGATCCAAGGGTAGATCCGGACAAGACTATAAGAGATCAGTAATGAGAGAAAGTACGCACGCACGCGCTGGGGAGCTGTCTGTGTGCCTGCACTCAGTATCCTAGTACCTCTCCAAACCCTACCAGAGGGGGAGGTAGCTGTGCTCAGAATCAAGCCGTCAATTTTCCTTTGTCTTTTTCTCTCAGCTAGCTGGCTCGATCTTCCCAGAATGGGCCCAACCCAACGACCATCTTTCTACTCAGAAAAGCGTCGGAAAAGATTCCTCACTCTCTTCTCATCATCATCATCCGTCTCTTCCGAACCGGTCGTCTACACCGCAGGTTTCTCCGTCTACGACTACGGTAACCCGCGGTGGACACCATGATACCCCAAGCCTATCAAGGCGGACCACCTCTTCCACATCACAGCCTTCCACCGCTCGACCAGCCTCAAACACAGAACATAGGAGAACACCTTCAGGTCAAAGCCGCGCTGCACAAGGCCCCGAGTACTCGAGTGGACGAACGTGCGAGACTTCACCTGCATGCGTCCCAACGTCGTCTAGTGGTCAGTTGCCGCATCCTGGTGTGTCTGGAACATTGCGAGAACTACAGGCTGAGATTTCTAGGCTGAGAGAATTAGTAGCGAAAGGCGAGGAAGAGGTTGAACAGGCATGGTTAGAGCGTGACTTCTACTTTCAGAAGCTACGTCGTATTGAAGTGATGTGCTCTGCATCTTCATCACAGCAGACAGACACATTGGCAGTTAAAGATATTTTAGCTGTCCTTTACGCGACCGATGAACTCTCGGATGAAGAAGGTCTTGAAAGAGGCTCTGAAGAAGATGGAGGAGGTCAAGAAGAAGCAGTACATCCACGGGGGGTAAAGAGAGCTGGCGATATCGCGCCTAGAGGACAGGAGTGTACTATGGATGTCCAGGGTATGGAAGATAAAGATTGCTTTCTAGGTAGAACGACAGCGACGGAACAGATTGGAGATGTCTCTGAACCTATGGTGCAATAAGGAGGTGCAGGGCAGGCGGGGCGGGGGGGG